>NW_017804398.1:1487697-1495356 GCF_001625305.1 Branchiostoma belcheri
CCTGGTTTTTTGGCTGGTAGGTTTGTTCAAACTGTATCACCCAGTCTTGTTTGACTGCTTTCAACATGTACTTTTTGAAATTTAACAACAGGTTCTTTACACATTGTTTGGGGTCATAATTGGAAAATCAGCATGCATTTCTGCCATATTGCTCTTGCTATTTGCTTGCATTTCAAAGAGTACCATTTATTTTCTTCACATTGAAGTGAGGGACGGTATGAAATTGCAAGCGTATTAACTTTTGCACTGATGCTAATGTTGATCTAAGAAAATTGGAGCACTGATCATGCCAGCAACAAATAGGAAGTTAGCTGAAAAGTTGTTTATTCTGGAGACTTAAGGGAATGTAATAAAGCTGCTGAACGGATATGGAATGCCACTTTGGTTCCAGAATCTCAGGAAAGGCTGGTGTGTAGGAATCTGGCTCCTGCATGTGTGATGAGTTTTGAGGACAGTTGAGGTGAGCCAGCTGTTGGGAGAGGAAGGGGCCACTCTGGGCTCATCCATCTCTGCCATGTTGTTGACTCTTTTGGTTTCATCTGTGCAAACTTCCTTCTTCAATCAAAAAGTTGAAATAGTTCTTAATCTGTGGGCACATGTGGGAAAGCCCAAGGATAGCAGAGCAGTAGAATGGGTTGCAGTCTTCGCCTTTCAGTCCATCCTTGCCACAGTCATGTGTAGAGAGTATCGTATGGAAGTTCCCATGTCAGTAGTGATGGCTACCAAGTAAGGATAGAAATGACAACTGTCCATCAGGCTTTGTGGACTGGTTGTGTTGTTTGTGCATCAGGTCAGAGAATGATAACCACTGTGGATTTATGAACCTTTTTGGACTGTTCAAACTGTCCACCTATTTGTACAAGTTTTGGACTTCAGCAGCATGGAGTGGGAATGAAGGATAATTGACAAGGAATTGTTGTACTGTGCTTTGCATTGTGCTTGCATCCAACGACCTCTGATTCTGAAATATAAATCTTTGTAAACATTGAAGAATTCTGTCAGTGGTTGTCTATTTCAATGATGACATGTTTATGGATGCATGACCTTGCATGTTAGATGTATTAACCAATACATTGAGCAAGAAGTAGTGGGTAAAAACAAAAGTTTGACTGCTGTTGACAAAAAGTTGTACGATCAATGTAGCTTGATAAGGCAGCCCTCGCCAAACTAAAGATCTGAAGAAGCAATAGACTGGTAAATGTACAGACTTCTAAAAGGTTTTAGGCTGACATTTGGAGAGCAAATACTGCTGCGGGCCTGTGATGTTAGTACATTTTGAATGGTTTCCAAACTGATTAATCTGAAAGTGCCTCCTGTTTTTTCTCTGGCATATTTGAGAAGCCAGGCTGACAGTTTGGGAACACATATTCTGACAATGGATAATCTTTCATAAATCTATACTATTGTCTGAGCTGAGCATATTCTGTTGTAATAAATATATATCAATGTTTTGTTTGCTGACTGTGGACATAAAACGATCATACGTGATGAAATGATAGCTTAGGAAGGACAAGTAATGCATTCAAAGATGGTCTGGCCCATTGTAGCTAGAAAATAGAATTCAACATGTTATTGTATTGGCCAAATGTTGGTGGTAAATATTGAAATGAAGCTGCAGTGTTAGTTCTAATGGCAGTGCTTTGATGGTAGAAACTAAGCTAATTTTCCCACCATGCTGTTTGATTTGCTTAGCACACTTGATCTGTGAGACTGCAAATTTAAAGGCAATGTTTGCATGCTATGATTCGTCACTGAAGAAAAACACGTTTATCTGAGACGCAGCTTTGAAGTTCCGCACAAAGTTGATCTTCAGTGATAACTCTTTGGGCTGGGAGCATATGCAAATTTTGCCCTTTCAGATATTGTCCCTTTTCACCTTAGGGACAACGTTACACCTCAAAGCTCAGTCAGCATGTTTAAAATGTAACTTTGGAATAAGCAAATACTGCACAGAATATGCAATTAACAGAACGAAAGGAAAATTATATGTACATTAGAGTTGTTGCTTAGAGTTGATGCTACCAATTGATTTGATCGGGTGGACAATCAGAGAGATGTAACTGGGTTATAACCCAGATTCTTCAGGCCTGGTGAGTGCTGCAGTACATCAAATCTATTTAGCTGCCAGGTCGCATATGCAAATTTGTGATGATGTCCAACCCAACAGGTTCTGTTGGGAGAAGGGAAACAGATCAGTCATTTAGCTGACATGTCCTCAAACGCATCTGTTACTTGGCAGTCCTTAGGCAGGATGTTACCAGTGTGGTTCATAGATGTCTGAGATGGGGTCGTTTTTCAATTGTTGAAAGATGTGTACATATAGCTGGAACTTGTTTTGACCATTTTGTAAAATTTGTTGTGGGAAGCATAGACGTTGTACAGTGACAACAGTTTGGTAGAAGAGTGTTATCAGGCTGGCTTGAATTAGAGCATGAAGAGAAGGGAGCATCTGCCCTGTCTTTCGTCTGATTTTCTTGCTCTGGAGAATAATTGCATTGAGCCTCATATCAAGATGTAGACGATTAAACGTTCACAGAAATAGGTTCATTGGTCTGATTGGCTTTCAAGACGATAATTTTTTTGCTTGGTGCCAGTTACTATTGATTGCTGATCATTGTCCCGGGGAACGAGTGACTGGCCCCAATTTTGGACTACCAATCCGCTTTCCCGCCTTGCACGCCATTATTCGTGGTGGTAGCAGTGCACACGTTCTCGTGTTGACTTTCTCTCACTTGATCTCCCACTAGGCAAAAGTCAGATCGGGGCTATTTGTTCCCGTATTTGTCCTTTGTCACAAAGATAAACAAGTCTCTAATGCTTTTGCTCTCTGCTCTGGCATGTTTTGTTTGCATGAATTTTGCTCAGAAAGATTCTACAAGACATAAAACCTTCATTATCTGACAGGTCCTACAAAGTGATCCTCAACTATGAAAAACAATATACTTTTAAGCCTTGGCACTCATGGATACTGGGTTATATTTGGGTTGCTTCCCCTGGTACAAGGGTTGCTTGTCATGATGGGGTCTACGCTGTGGGAGGTAGGAGCCACAACAGCGGCTTTTTCTCAGCTAAGACCCAACAAGAGACATTTCTTGTTATTCTTGGGATCAACACTTCAGATCCTCTCCCAGTAGAGGCGTGGGTTTCAGTTAACGCTGACAGATTTTTCCTTTTCAGTTTTTGCTGGTTGTCTTTTTTACTTTAACTGTCCCAAAGTTTTTTCTTAAAAAAGAAGCATAAATCATACTGATTTATGTATATATAGACTACAATATTAAGCTCTGTACTTAGCGGTTGTTGTAAATATTTCTATTTAGTGGTTGAGTGGTATGATCCACATGGAAACAAGAGTCTATCGTTTATTGCCTGCAGGAAGGGCTGGGTCTTTCTTCTGCTTAATTACCCCAGTGGTTTTATTCTACATCAACCCTCTGGAAAAGATATAATGTCATTTGCATATTTCCTTGACCTTGATAGATACATTACAGTATGTGTTTTGTCTTTGGTGAGACCTGAACACTCGGTCAAGTTTGCTTGAATTGAAATCTCTGTTCTTCATTTTTTCTAGCTTCCATCTCATCTCATCAAATAAAGCATTTCTATCCAAGTTTGAAACCTGTATAAGTTTGTTGGTATAGTTTTGTTTTCATAATTACAGAGTTTCTTGACATGCATTGTTACAATCACCAAGGTTATATAATCAACAGATTGGTTGCTTTGTTAGTTGGTTGGTGTGTTTGGTTTAGTTGTGAACTCTTAAAATACCTACATCATTGTCGGCTTATCTCTTAAACTTGAGGTAATCAATCATCAATTTAATGTTGCTCTAGACATACATAGCACAGACCCTGTGTGTCCCAGATTAGTCTCTTTTGACTGTCCGACTTTTTGTTTTGGTTGGTCAGAAAGGTTAATGCAAATTAATCAGGACTGGATAGGAGTAGGACACCTGATCACCCTGACCCTACTGCCTAATCCTGATATGAAAGGTCATTAAAATTCTCCCTACCTATTATAGAACTGATCCTGCTAATGCCTCAGAATAATGATCAGCAGATTAAAATCTGTCCTTGATTCGCTCTCCTGTGTTGCAGGTAAGGTAAATCTGTCATTAGAAATACAGTACTGTTTATATGCATTACCTGGTTGTAGATTGGGAGACAGTGATGGCATTTTCAGCTCCAGTCTCCCAGGCTGCTCTAGACCTTCAGTGAAAGTGATAGTTCTGTTTATGGAGACATCTTGCAGGGATTGTCTGATTGTCTCGCCAGCCATGCTCACCTTCCCGCTTATCAGTCTGAAGAAAGTCTCCAAGTGGCAGGAGGAGTAAAGATTACTCAGCAGTGCTATCAACCTCCGCCTCTCAAGGTCCAAAAGGGGGAGCATGTTATGTCTAGAACCACAATTTCGGTGATTTGGCTGGACGTCAAGGAGCGACCTGCATTAGGACCCCCATCCATTCTGGTCCTGTGAAAAATGACATATCTTTGATTCTGGTAAGTCATGTCAATAAGTGCTTCTGTATATATTACATGGATTTACGAAGATCATGATGTAGTAGCATATACAAAAGGCAGAGGATGATGGTCCCATGGTGTATGCCGAGGTCTTGGAGCTTGCCCACTGGTCTTGATAGATTGTACCTGATGAAATTGTGTCTGTTTAGTCTCCTAACTTTGATTTTGAAACTTCATATCCCTACCCAGGGTCATACTCGTAGTCATGGAAGGTCGTAATGAAATAATAAACTAATGTGTGGGCAATTAAAAAATGACTAGTTACCAGTATGTTGAAATGATAATGTTACGTATGTTATCCTGAAACTTTTTTATTTTATGTAAAGTGCTATCGTAATATTTTACATTTGAACAACATACATTCAAGGCTATGGGTAAATCAGCTACCATGGAGTTTTTCATGGAGTTTTGTGATCTACTGTCTTCACATCAAAGTTGTAATAGTTAAAATAGGTGTCTTTCTTAGTGGTATTCTTTAGCTGTATAATGTGGTAAGGGATAGGAGACAAATTAGTTTTATACCTCCTTGAGCAAAAATGGTTGGGTCTGCATTCCTAGGTGTGTATACACCCAAACAAGGCCGTTGACCTTTGCTCGGAATCCCATCATGCTGTGCAAAGGCAAACAGACCATCCATCCAAGAAAGGAGTGGGATGCAAAAAACAGGGTGTCAAGTGCACTTGGAAATAGTGAACTTTACGCAGTTTTGTACCTGGGCATTGGAGAAAACAGTTGAAAAGTCTGTCATGTCAGAATTAAGAATTTTTTTTCTAAACTAGTTACGATCTGAGGCCAGAACAACATGGGAATCATTATGCTTTTTGTGTGTAGACAGCTTAATTCAGCAATCTGTCAGAATCAAGGCCGTTTTTAGGTGCTTTGTAGAATAGAGCAAATAAAGTTTGATTAAGCCCACCTGCTTCGTATAGACAGTTGCTTTCTTTGTATTTTTTCTTGGTAAACTCCTTCTGGCCAGGGTTGTTTTCTAACCTTGTCACATGGTAGTGAAAGTAGGACTGTCATCTGTTAGGAACATTCAAACTTTCTGGCCTTGCTGACTTGAGCCTGGCTGGAATAAACCAACATTTGAAGAAGCGATGGTTTACCCACTTAACCTGGGGATATCTTAGCTATTTCTGTCTGGGGAGAACATTTGTACCATATGCTTAAGTCATTTTGTACTTAGCAGTGGCCTAGAAGCTGAATGTCCTTGAGAGAGTTAAGTTGGTTGCTTGCCTCAGAAGACGCCCAGTCAGAAGCAAGATCTTATATTTGAATGGTTAGTTTATTTGTAACTTGAGTGAAAATTTGGGGATGGAAAATGAAAAGCAGATTTAAGTGATATTGTTGACTTTTCCGTGCAGGCATATAGCATACAAATGTCTGTGCTCGATGGAAGATTTGTAACTGAATTGACTTGTCCAAGAGTTGCATTGCCACCATATTGTTTTGAAAAATTACATCAGGATTCATAGGAATTTTATGGGGCACAACTGCCACAAGAGTTTCTTTGCCAAAGATCTCTCTGTTTCACTTTAGATAAATTCAAGAAGGAACTATCTGTTCCAATTTGTGTTCTGACACCAAGGCAGGTAAAGATTCAATCTAACAACTTTAAGTAAGTAGGCACAAATGTCGTCAATGGGAATATAGAGCAGTTGAAACAAAGAGCTCAAAGAAAGGCAATTAGCAGAAAAATGTATTGCATACATGACTTAGCAATGAGACTGACTTACTTGTAAATGGCGTAATGGGAGATTTGCTAGATTATTTTTCGGCTCTGTGGATTACATCTGGACAAGTCAGGGAACTGTTGTAGATTTTAACAGTAAAGCAAGTTGATTTATGTTAGGTCTGTAATGTCATTAATGTCTAGACACGGACTAAATAAAACCGAGTATGTTCCCGAGTTATATACAGCTACTAGCCTAGTGTCAGTATGTGTTGGGTACGCAGCCTCCAACGTAAATTGTGCCTCCCCACGATGGTCCTTGAGTGGTATGGTCCACTTATGGAACCAGTTTGACCAGTTGCCTGTGGGTGCAGGGGCCCTGGGTGTGCAGCACACCAAACACCTATTGATTGACAGACAGTAGAGTCAATAGAAGCAGAGTAAACATTCCAGCCAATGCTGCAAGGGCAGTTGAAAAGATGGTGGGCATCCTGATATGGACAGTCCTGAGAACCTGGTTGGTACAAGCTGAACTCCCATAGTGCAGAAAGTTAGGTGAGAGACACAAGTTTGGGAAGTTGTGAGGTATGGCAGGGGGGATGAAACACACTACCCTACTTGTTGATCTACGGTTTTGTAGCAACATGTGCTGAGCTTACAGGCACAGACACTGGTGTCTTGTGTAAGTAGAGGCTTTGAGGATTGTTAATGTCGCTGTGGTATGTTTGTTGTCCCATGAAACAGTATTTCAGTTTCTTCAAGATCTTCATTTGCAAAGGTTTTGATGGCTGTCGTGTAACTGTGCGTGTGAGGCAGAGTAGGGTAGTACTAGTTACTTGATTAGAATGACATAAACTTGAAATGCCTGTCGTAGTAATGTACCTTTGACAGAATTTTTGTTAGGACTGTAGTGACTTCTTACAGATTTTGCTTGATTTTGATGTGAGACAAAAAAAAAACATGTTTGATGCCAGTGTTGAGAAAAAGTTTCTGGGAGAAAGTTGTCTGTGGAGAGATTTGCTACGGTAATAGAATATAAAGAGGAATCCATATGTCGTGTATGTGTTCAACAAAAATTCTTTTCCTGTAAGTAACATACGAGACTGTCTTTTTGTATTAGCATGGGCATTTTTGTGACTCACAAAAGGCAGTAATGGTCGGCACATTATTCCCTCAATGGTTTTCTTGTTCAGTTCTTATGCCCAAGAGGCATTTTCGCTAGAAGCGTCTGCTGGCCATGTTTTTACACAGGTGGCCACTCCGAGCCACTCATTGGGCTGTTTTTGCATCAAGTGTCCCAACATGGTGCATGGCTTCTTTATTCAGTCCCCGTTTGATTAAACACTTGAGATTCCACTATAATCCGAACAGTTGAAGTCGCCAGGATCTTTTACAGGTGTTGAGCTTCCTTCTTGGTCATAACTAGGTTCATTAGTTCCCCATGGGTGCCTCTCACAATAGGACCTTTCC
>NW_017804398.1:1495376-1503968 GCF_001625305.1 Branchiostoma belcheri
GGGAGAAGTTGGGAAGGTAGCGGCTTGATAAATTTTCGTGAGCAACGAGTTTACGAAGCAAGTTCCGCCTAGCTCGAGCGATACAGCTCCGCGGATACAACTCGAGCCCCGAACAAGACCCTCCCCCCGTAAAGTTTCGGCCGCTCTGGCCGGCCGCGGGCCGCTCGTAGAAGCAAACGCTGACTCGTGCACTAGAAATCTGCACAGGAGGCTAAGAAAGAAGCAGTTTTCAGATCCAGAAAGCTAGCAGAAATTTGTCTGAAGTTCGTCAGAAGAAATGAGCCGGTGAAGTTTGTGAGAAAATGTAACGGAGCTTACTTGTTTTTCTGAAAATTTAGACGAAAGTAGCCGGCGCAAAAATTTGAAAATTTTGACGAAAGTAGCCGGCGCAAAAATTTGAGTAGGCGGCGATTTTCGCCGGTAGCCGGCTTGTTTTGAGAAGGCTGTGGCGTAATGGGAGATTTGCTAGATTATTTTTCGGCTCTGTGGATTACATCTGGACAAGTCAGGGAACTGTTGTAGATTTAACAGTAAAGTAAGTTGATTTATGTTAGGTCTGTAATGTCATTTAATGTCTAGACACGGACTAAATAAAACCGAGTATGTTCCCGAGTTATATACAGCTACTAGCCTAGTGTTAGTATGCGTTGGGTACGCAGCCTCCAACGTAAATTGTGCCTCCCCACGATGGTCCTTGAGTGGTATGGTCCACTTATGGAACCAGTTTGACCAGTTAGTTGCCTGTGTGCAGGGGCCCTGGGTGTGCAGCACGCCAAACACCTATTGATTGACAGACAGTAGAGTCAATAGAAGCAGAGTAAACATTCCAGCCAATGTTGCAAGGACAGTTGAAAAGATGGTGGGCATCCTGATATGGACGGTCCTGAGAACCTGGTTGGTACAGGCTGAACTCCCATATGCAGAAAGTTAGGTGAGAGACACAAGTTTTGGAAGTTGTGAGGTATGGCAGGGGGGGTGAAACACACTGTAACCTGTACCCTACTTGTTGATCTACGGTTTTGTAGCAACATGTGCTGAGCTTACAGGCACAGACACTGGTGTCTTGTGTAAGTAGAAGCTTTGAGGGTTGTCAATGTCGCTGTCGTATGTTTTTTGTCCCATGAAACAGTATTTGATTTTCTGCAAGATCTTCATTTGCAAAGGTTTTGATGGCTGTTGTGTAACTGTGCGTGTGAGGCAGAGTAGGGTAGTACTAGTTACTGATAGAATGACATAAACTTGAAATGCCTGTCGTAGTAATGTACCTTTGACAGAATTTTTGTTAGGACTGTAGTGACTTCTTACAGATTTTGCTTGATTTTGATGTGAGACAAAAAAAAAACATGTTTGATGCCAGTGTTGAGAAAAAGTTTCTGGGAGAAAGTTGTCTGTGGAGAGATTTGCTACGGTAATAGAATATAAAGAGGAATCCATATGTCGTGTATGTGTTCAACAAAAATTCTTTTCCTGTAAGTAACATACGAGACTGTCTTTTTGTATTAGCATGGGCATTTTTGTGACTCACAAAAGGCAGTAATGGTCGGCACATTATTCCCTCAATGGTTTTCTTTGTTCAGTTCTTATGCCCAAGAGGCATTTTCGCTAGAAGCGTCTGCTGGCCATGTTTTTACACAGGTGGCCACTCCGAGCCACTCATTGGGCTGTTTTTGCATCAAGTGTCCCAACATGGTGCATGGCTTCTTTATTCAGTCCCCGTTTGATTAAACACTTGAGATTCCACTATAATCCGAACAGTTGAAGTCGCCAGGATCTTTTACAGGTGTTGAGCTTCCTTCTTGGTCATAACTAGGTTCATTAGTTCCCCATGGGTGCCTCTCACAATAGGACCTTTCCCGCCTTTCCATTGATTATCACTGTCAGATCTTGGTGTCAATTTAATAGAGTCTAACTGCCGCCTCCATGCAGATGGACTTTGCTCAGGTGCCATAAAGCCACGCAACTTTTAATCACTGGGATCAGCTTTGTGTGTTCTATGCAAATGGCGTGGGGCACGGGAGGTTTGTACTGATACCATGATTGCTGATAGGAATCTTGTATAAAAATCAGGCAGGAATGCTGGATGTTTACAGTACTTTCTCAAGATGATTGAGAAACTGTTGTAGTTATGCTGTAGGATATGTGGAGGTGTACAGATCCAGGTTATGGTGGTCGACCATACGTAGCACATGTGTACAGACTAGTCACATATTAATACGGAATATGTCCATTCTGTGACAGGTTTGTGTGTGGGTTGCTTGGGAGAAGGGCGTGATCCGGACTAAACAAGAAAACTGAAGGATTACAAGTCCTGTATTAAACCCATAGGAAGCTATATTCTTTGTTAGACTGTTTGTCCATGAATAGACTGAATGTACAGTATTATATGACCACATTCTTGTTGTTTGTGAAAAAGTGGCCGAATTCGTATGGTAGCAAACTTTGGTATAGGTATGCCATTGATTAGGTGTGATAAAATTGTGTACTGTTCAATTATTGTCTTAATCTCTTTCTTCTCTTAAGATAATATTAGAATAAAAGATTCTGTAAAAGCAATTTCTTTACTTTACTAAGTATGAAAATATTAGGTAATCAAAAATTCTAACTTGCCAACTAATAGGTTTTACATGTATGTAAATAGTGTTGGCAAAAGAAAGACAAAACTGGAGACAGTCAAGGGAGGACTTTTTCCACAGGAATGATATCAGGCATGACATGATGATGGGTTTGTAAGAAAATGGTAAATACCCATCCTTCCTTGGAAATGAAAAAAAGATGTCTGTTTGTGACTTTGTATCTAACCCCATGTTACCCTATGTCCTCTGCAGGTGTAGTGAAGGCGCAGACGGCAGTCCACTGCTGATGTCTTGCAGGAGATAGCAAGACTTCTTCCTGCGGGAGAATTCCACAAGCCTGGCAGTCCGAGCCGATCATGGGCCTGTGCAGGTGCTTACAGCTGCGCCTGCTGCTAGCCGCCATGGCAACAGCTGCCATGGCTGCAGTCACCTCAACCCAAGATGCTACCCCGCAACCAGGAGGTAAGGGTCCTCGTCTTATGTCTTGATATACTTCGCAAGCAGAGGTCTTGTCTGTTTGGTTTTTTTTTTTAAAGCTTTTTTAGACGTTATGTCTGGCTTTCTATTTACAGGATACGGAAAGAAAAGTCAACAAAGTAGAAAGCAGGACAGAAATTCTAACAGGTCCGAAGACAGGCATAACCTCTGCTTGGAGTATTGTCTTGATGCTGTAGCTTTGTTTATGTGGTGCCCAAAGTGCCAACTTGTTGCCTTCTGCATTGAGTGTGATCATTGGATAGCAGTCTTGTAGAAGTAAGCCATGTTGACAACAAATTTATTAAGGCTGTGCCAGAAATGTTCACAAATTCATCAAGTTTGCCTTTTTGGTGATTATTTCAATGAAAGTTGTCAGGTTTGTACCTTGAATCACTGACTCTTACAAGCAGCATGTCTGTTGTTATTGTTCATGTGTTCTTAACTTGTAATTCAACCCTACAAGAGCCTTAACATTCCATTACCATGTTGAAGAAAGGCGTGGCTGGAAATCCTGAAGCCAAACCTGTTATTACGATGATATGCTGACATGATTGTTGTGATTACGCCCTCACCAGTGACTTGGTCAGGTTCACCTGCCTACACGTAGATTTGTATGGCTACTCCAAAAACTCAATCTCTGTTAAAGCCCTTCCCTGCAATTGTGTGAGGTGTGCCATTCATGCTTGCACGAAGGTATAATATCACGGTGTCACTCCTTAGCGTCCAAAATTGTTGCATTGTGCCGCTCTTATAGCGGAACAATGGACAGAATAACACCAAGGCCGACAAGTTCAGCTTGGACTGTTTCTCACATGTGGTTTCATGTGGGTAACCTTTGTTGTGCATTATCCCAGCTGAATCCAGACAATAGCAAAGAAAAGATGGCCTTTTAGATGAATGTGTACAGAAAGCATTTAGTGTGACTAGAACATTAGAGTTGGACTATATCCACAGACCATAGTGTTTATGCAGTATTGAGTAATGTATACGCACTGTTTATTTTGAGATTAAAGCATTTTGTGTTACTTTCCCAGCAAAGAACAGTATATTGATGATAAATGATGTTGGAGTCTGAGAGAATCTATCTTTTTCTGCTAGTATTCTATACATAGCTTTTAGTTATACTACAAAAGATATGTGTATGTGTAGTGCTGCATACCGGTTCACTGGACTTGGATCCGGACTTGTAAGAATGTTTAGGTTCAAGTCCAAAAAAAACTAAAAGTCAAGAACCGAGTCCGGACTTATTACCATAAAAGACCATTTCACATACCCCTTTTCTTTCCAAACCACCTAAAACCTTCCATAGATTGTAAAATCTTTGCTGCAAAACGAAGAAAACATTGCCATCGGGCATTGTTAAGTACCAGCCTCCATGTTACAAAATGTACGTGGCCAAGGTTTCACCCAGACAACATTGCAAGGTTGCCAACATGCAATTTTGTATATGCCATGGGTTTAGGTCCGGACTTGTAAGTCCGGACCTGAACCTAAACCTCTGGACTTGAATCCGGACCTGAACCTAAAATTGGGTTTAGGTATGCATCACTATGTATGTGCACCTTCTCTGGAAGGAAAATTTTAAAGGGCACATTACTTGACAGAGAAAGCTGACAACTGGGTTGTAATGGCCAAAACCTTTTGAGATAGGCAAGGTGCCATTACTTTTGTGTAGGGACTAGAAAATTCCTCCATACCAGTTAAGATGCCCTAATGTTAATCCCGGCCAAAGCTGAGCTAACAGGGATGGCCAATCGTCATCCTGCAGGAAAAGTGAACAGAGTCTGAAGTGCCTTACTTCATCTTTACATCCTTGTCGAGGAGACTGTTTCTGTAAGAGGGGTTACCAAATTTTTTTTGCTAAGTACTTGTAAGTGCCAAGTAATGATAAAAATGTTAAGACGTGGGTTACAATGGGCAGGGTAGACAGATGATCTTCAGTAAGTTTAGAACCAAACTGTATGGTAGTAAACAAAGCCTTTGATCACTTGATGCAGTTGCTCAGCTGTGTTGGTTCAGTTTACCTTTGGCCTTTTCAATGGAAACTTCCATCTGTTTGCCGAGAGTATGGTTATCAAAATGCCAGGCTATGAAACTGGTTTGTTGTCCTGTCCTTTTAGGCACTGCAGGTAATCCAGAAAACATTCTCTGCTCCAAAAAAATGACAATTTCTATGTAGACTAGCCAAATTGCATGAAAATCATTTTAACAGGTGTCCATCAGAAGTGTTGTATCCTCATATATAATAAGAAAGATACGTGCCGTTTGCTTGTAACATGTAGGAGCAACATGTAAACAAAAAGAAAAAGTACTTCATAACAAAATTGTTGCTAAAACAATACTGTAAAAGGTCAGTCTGTCCCTGCCATGCAAAATTTAATAAAGACCGACGTAGGTTGTGTACTTAGGGCTTGCTTCATGGCGTCTCCCTGTGAATGAGCAGATTTTCAAACACAGAAGGTATACACCTACATTCATCTGCTGCCAAAACAAGTCAAATATTATTAGCCCAACAAAGAGGCCCAGTGTCACTCTCTCATTCTAGCTGCAGTTCGTGTGTTTGAGCTGAGGATTAGAGCTCTGTTTGCCTGTAGCTGTGACAGAATCCTGCTCAGGCACAATCACGCAGGCGACAGGGTAAAATTTCATGAGTTTTTAAAACCTTTTACCTGACCTGCCTGTGTACTTGAATTCGATTTGAAGCTTAAAGGAACGTTTTAACTTTTTGGGGTGAAATGTCTGACTGGTATTTGATTCGGCTGTAACCATGGGTTGAGCTCTTATTTACTTGGAATTGTCACTTGCGCAGATAAAACCAGGCAGAATAGTGCATTTGTATATGCTGATCACATTTTTGCAGCAAGAGTAGACAAGAAGTTTATCGTTTTTCTATCACTGGAAAGTAACCAGACCAGAGGGATCTGTATTACTTTCGTAGAAAGTAGCACAGAATTACTAGTCCCTAAAAACTTGCTTCCTTCAAAGGATCTAGAAAAATGATTACAGTGTTTGAGACTTGGTTATTAGAGCAGTTATTTACTCAACGTAGCTATTAACACTGGCAATTACTATCCCAGAAGCCTATGCTTCAGAGATGATGTCATCTTGTGATGTAAACACAGCAGACTGGTTAGTAAGATTTATGATGCTGGAAAAGATTCCAGGACTACAGAGACAGTCTGTGTAAACTTGTTTGAAAGTCTTTCACATTTGGCCACTAATTTTTCTCCGTTGATGGTAGCTTGTAGAAAACCAAGTGTATAAACTTGTTATAAATCCTGCAGGCAAGTGCAACCGGGAAGCATAAACAGATCTTCCAAGAAGAGCACCAAATGTAACATGTTCTGGTAATTCAAGGCAATTGTTTTTGCTAAGCAGTCATCACCGTTTGATGTGTGTATCCTGACTGTTACTCCACATGACTCGCATTCTTCCCCGGGTTTTGTGGTAAACAGCGAGGGTTTCAACACTGCAGAGGCAAACACCAACACATCAGCCGCCGGTCTGCCCTACTCCAATGTGACATGTGACTTTTTCCCTGTAGCTAGGATAAAGTTGAAGGCAAAAGTCTGTTGTGAGTTCATGAAAGTTCAGTTTGAACGAGAGGCAAGTGTTGGTTGTTCAAGCTGTTCCTTAGACAAAGATAAGAGAAAGGTATGTGTTTAGCTAGACAGTTAAGTTATAGTTCTAAACTTCCTCATTACGTACTATCTCTGACGACTATCAAATGGCAGATTACTGCTGGAAAAGGTGGCCAAAACTCCACATGGAATACATCACAGAGAATGTTGGTGATTGTCTCTGATTGCAGCATTCCAGCCATCTCTTTCCCAGAGAGTGTGGTTCCAATTTACCCTATGTAGGTGAGGGATGGGATGTCAGGGAGTTCACCAGGATGTTCCTGCCTAGAAGAGGATGTGGTAGGAAGGATACCAGCATGACCTTAGATCCCTGGAGAAAATTTTTACCTTCAGATGTTTGGCTTCATACTGGGTAGGGTCCCCTAGTCATCACTCCTAGAAGTCGGACAGTCTTTTGAGATGAATCAATCTCATATGACACAGTCTTGGATTTAAATCTGTCTCAGGCCAAAGGAATTCCCATCCACCATGATGTAAGGTTAAAGGTCAAAATCTATTTCATTCCTCGGGTGAAATAAACTAGAATGTCCTGTCTGATGAAGTTCATACGTAGCGTGTTACGATCCTCACAGTTACTGTATGTTTTGACGAAGGTTGTCACGAATCTGAAGAAATTTTATACAGGTGCTGACATATAACAGCAGCAGCTGCAAGCAGGGCATCATGACTTCTACATGAACTGGTTGTGGCAGAGGTTTCCAAGAATGGGGCCTATCTATTTTTGCTTTTCCCTGGGCATTGGCCAAAGTAAACTGGTACCAGTGCGTATGGACTTCAGCAACTGTTGTCATCAAGTATGATATCTTTAGTATGTGTAACAGAACCACTGTATATACGCTACTGTAATTCAGGCTGGTACTTTGAACATAGCATTGTAAACACCAAAATGTGATGTGATAGAAGCAGCTGGGTTGCTGTTGATAAACCTAAAAGGTTTTTGCCAGTGAAAATGTTTGTGCTGGCATCCCAACGTTCCCTCCAGTACTTCAGTGGTTGCTTATCATGAGGTTTGGATGTGAGAAGATTTGTTGCTATGACTGCCTAGAGCAGGGAACAGGCTGGAATGCCAGAGACGCAGTAGACGCTTTGTAAGACAAAACATCTTGGGCAGGATTCGGGAGTAACTGATTACGTCTTAAGGCGATTTTGATAGGGCTAAGAACAGTTGCAAGTGTGTCGGACCAATTTTTCATTTTATTGGCATGTGCGATAGCTTTAGCTTCCTTTATATAACCCTCTTCCCTCTGTGTACAGATAAGCTTACAAATTAGGGACTGAAGGTTTAAAGAGAGGTCTTTGTGAATACCTAAAGATAAAGCTGCTCTCCCAGGGGTGAGTTAGTCCTACCAAGCCTGCTTCTCAAAAACAGCGCATCACTGATCATGTGACCTTGCACCTGTCAATCATCAGGAGACCGCTCCCATCAATCATTTTCATGAAGATAAAAGATTTGAAAAACTGCTCCCACCTTGGCCTCGGGCACATCACCCATAAAATAAAGGAGGCACAGTACACATAACAGTAGTTCATCTGTTACGAAGTGCTCCCCATATTTTGATTGGTTGATTTTTGCCCTCGGGAGAAATTCACTGTTGCGTGATCTTGCAAACAGTAAAATTTTGTGACCAGTAAACTGGAAGAGTTTGATTAATAACAATCACATCAATTTTAACAAGTGCCTTTTATTTTGGAAAGTAACAACAAGACACACATGAGGCTCCTTTGCCAATGAGATTTTACAGACTTGCAACATGATCTTGATCTCACAAATTCCTATTTCTCTCTTTGTTATCGAGTAGAGGGTAAGTTTCTTCAAGTTGACATTCAACAGACCCCTGGAACCCAGAAAATGTTGAAATGGAGAAGGCCAAGGGGATATCAGTAAATTGATTCTTTTGATA
>NW_017804398.1:1505789-1612643 GCF_001625305.1 Branchiostoma belcheri
CCTTGGTCGAGAGAGAAGCAACATTTCCCGTGTCACTGAAGTTATTAGTATTTACTATTAAGTAGGTCCCTACTTCTTTGAGTTGTTTGAAACTAGTATTGATTAAAGTTGTCCAAAAGTTTTTGTTACTAGAAGGTAGTAGCACACACTAAGCTTGCTATATGAGGCATCAAATTCAATCTGTTCCTCGGTAAGTTGTGTTGTTTTTTTATTGGATGAGAAGATTGCTATGTATTGTTTACTGTCCTGGTTAGATACAGATGATTCAAAAATCCATGACAGCTGTCACGTAACGAACATTTCTGGAAGAACCAGCAAGAACCAGCACACATTATTTCCAAAGGCATTGTTGAGATAATTGCAGCTTAGACCTGGGTCAGATGGAGGATTACCCCGGGCAGTAGAGGCCCTTTCTGAGGGAATGCTCCAGTTAGCTGGTTTATGCTGGTGTTGTTTGTGTTGCCTTTGTTCCAAACAAAAACACGCGGGCACCATGCAGTCAGGTGTGTGAACTTCAACTTCAGGTGTCTGGATGAAATTCTGGTGTATCCTAGGAAGAAATATACTTGTTCATACCTGTGGCACTGAGTCACATGTAGAAAATTACTAGAAAAAAATAATTCACGACTAGAGAAGTACGGGGGATTTATTTCATAGAATTCAATATTATAGAAACTGTTTGAAGTTGTATTCTGCTTTTATACAATATAATTTTTCTCTTCAATGGACATAAGATTTTCTCCATCCTACATCCAGGATGATGACTGCATTATTCTCAGTTACAGTAAGAGGTGTGATGATTGGGAGGTGAAGACGGAAGTAGAGGAGGTGGAACAAAAGGAGGGTGGTGCTGTGTTATTTTAGTAAAACCCACCAGACTGGCTGCTTGTTTTTATACCAAACTAGTGCAAGATGCAGGGGGTCATACAGCGGTTTCAGTGAAAAATCTGTGTCACACAGGTGCTAATTTTCAAGACAGTTTTAGATAAATATCTTTGGGCTAAAGGTAAAGTCTTTTTCTACAAGATCCGTTAAGAATGCAGTCTGATACGTTGGTAGGCTTATACTGGTGTGGTGGCTTACGTCGGTGGACACACGACTGGTTTTTCGGAGGATATTAATGTCAATCTATAGTCATTAATGAGTAGTTGTTCCAGGCTGTTTTTATCTTTGTTTCCTGGTTACTAATCTCAAGAAGGAAGAAGTGGAATTAATCCTTACATCTTAAATCCAGTTATTAGAGAAGTATTAAAACCTGCCAGCTTGGCTGCTAGATGCCAAATTTGTCCATCGTAGTGTGTGTGTTGCAGTGATTATTAACAGTAAGCAGGACTAACCATGGACCAATGTCAGTAAATGTTATGAATATTGTCATGCTTTAAAGAAATATTAATAATATTTGATGGGGTCAATTCTTGACAGAAAAAATAAGCAAGGGGGATCGCAGTCTAGCCTAGTCTGTTCACGGTTAGTGGTGATCACGGCTGTCCAGACGTTGTATGTTCAGTACTGTATAAAAACGTAATACGGTGTTCCAGGTGAAGTGGACGATCTGTCCATTACTTCCTGTGATAGCCTTTGGGACCCCTCCAACCATGGCCGCTGCTTTTTCTGACTCTTTGTCCCCAGGAACCCCGCAGAGATCAGCCCCAACACCTTAAAAGCCACTGAAAAGAAAAATAAGGATTTCCAAAGGTATAAGGTGTCTTATGTGCAGGTTTTGTCAACTTTCTTGGGAAGATAGTACAAAATTATCCTGTATGAACAGATATAACATAGGTTATATTAGGCAGGTCTCTTGTTGATTGTGCAGCAGGTTGACAGATTTAATTCACGTGCCACAGACCATGACCTCTGTTGTACACTGTCTAAATATTTCCATTTCTCCATTAGCGACATTTCATGAAAACTGTTCCTAGACCCCAGCTCGATGGGGGGTTAAGGTACATGGTTCATGCTCCTTGCTTTGTTTATGCCTTTTCTTTGCATTTGACCCGCATCAAGTTGCCTAATTAACAATCGGTCCCCATTATGCGCCTGTGCTAATATTTATCCTTTGCCTTTCCCTGCTGTTTACCAAGCTCGACCCAATCTCACTTAGCGAGTCAACCCTGCTTTCAGATGTGTTGGATTTAATTAAGGTTCAGAGATGATTGGAGGCTGTCCCGAGGATGCATTACTTTCCAAACGTGACAGTACAAGGGGCTGGGTTCTTAAACCTCACCCTTGCTTTCTCTGCCCCTGGCCTGTTTGTATAGCCATAGAAACTTCTCATTGTCCTGCTACCTTGCATGAAATACAAGTTTACAGCAATAAGGGCAGTGTTGGCACAGTCTGCTGAAATTTCATCCCCAGAAACAAACTGGCAAGGATTGAGGTGGCAAGAGCACAAAAGGCCGCCTTGTGGCCGTAACAAGATTTTGTGGTCTTTTCAATGCCCCAGGTAGTGTTTCAAACTCAGAAGGCTGGCGGAGCATTTGTGCCATGTGTCTGAAAAATGTTAGGCCTTACAAACGTACAATGGGGAAGATAACTGTTTAGATTGTGCAGCAGCTAGTTGTGATTTGTAGCCTGGCTTTGTAAATTTAAGCCAGACTTTGTAAATTGTAGCAACAAATCAGACAGGAGTTAGCTACAGGTTTGGTATGTTCCTCCAGGCAAGGGTTAACCCGTTGTCTTATTTCAAGGCTGTGAGGTACTAAAATGCCTTATTTGATGAAGGACTGCTGATAACTGACATCTAGTTTTACATGCGAGTCAGTAGGGATAGGTCCGATATACATAAAGAAACATGGCCATAGAAATATTTCTATTCAAGTCAAGCGAACTGTTCAGGCATTACTGTCTGTTGTTTCGAACACCTGCATTGAAAAGTGGACAAAGTGGAATCGCGTAGTTCAATACCTTGGCCACAAACACCTTTCCATTGTCCCCAGGTAGCTACAACATACCTGTCGTCACCTACAGAGTGGGTACCACACACCTGTGGCTAGCAGGTACTGCACAACCTGGGGTACATTTCCCGGGGGGGGGGGGGTTCATGCCTGCTTTTGTTTCCAAGGTTTTGTGGGATAATTAGGTATCCAGTGTGTTAACAACCTGAGAACACTTACATTTAAACTTGACCTAGATAAGTCATCATTACAGGTAATTAATTTGTTTGTATAGCCGTAAATGGCAGGTGTAATCATGCTGGTAAAACAAATGTTGAAAAGAGTCACAAGGTCCTATGGTCATGTGTTCTGCCCCAAAACCTCATGGTTCTTATCAAATCTGTTTGTTAACTGACAAATCATCAAAGTCAGTTACGAAATATCTCCCTGTTCTATGGTCCATATCTTGTAGAGGAAGATCTTGGCAGTTGTACACTGGACATGGTCAACATGACCAGGCGTGTGTATACACAGGTGTGGACAGATGCAGCAAGCATGTCACCTGCCTCATAGCATTGGTCATATCTTAATTGTAACCCACCACATAGCTAGCTGATTGTGGCTTTGTGGAATCTGGGATGTTTAGAAGTGTTCCCTCATGTGGAAGGTAAAAATCCTGATTTATTGTTTGGGGGATGCTTTGAAGTTTTACTGCTGTTTCCCAAACGGTCATAGGTCAAACAGTTTAGAGATGCCACTATCAACTTCAGAGGGATTTGTAGTTCACTGGGTTGATCTGCTTAATCATATTTCTTCTTTAGAAATCCTGTCATGTCCTTAATACTTCTGTAATGGAGAAGTGTGTAGCTTTGTTTGAGTAGGGTATAAACACAGACACAACTTACACTGGCCCTATAGTATAGTCAAGACATGCCCAACATACTATTGACTCAATAAAATGTCATCAAATTAAGTTGCAAAATGTCTTCATATTCTACACAAAATATCTTCTAAATGTGGAGATACCTGCACCAGGTAATTTAAGAACTGTTCGCTTGACCAAAATGTCACCAAGAAGTCTTATGGGGTGTTAAGTTAGGTGGTTTTGTCTGTTTCATGTTTTGCCTTGAAAAGAACGAGAACAGATAAGATAATAAAAAAGTACACGAGACAGAAATAACTTTGAGATAACTTTTGTTTCTAAGTCCCCTCATGCATTTACATGTAACATTTGAGTTGAGGAAGTATCCCTCTTTTGGACCACGATAATCAGAATCAGTGTTATGATTTGAAACAACAAGTTATGTGGCAAAAGGCATGGATAAATGTAAGACTTTCGTCCTGTTGGATAGTTCTCAACATTCCACTTGGATCAGAACCTTAGCAGGGGAATCTCACAGGGACTTCCATAGGAAGTGCAGGCAGTTCACCCTTCCCAGCTGTCCCAGTCAGCCAGGCAACCAACCAATGGGGAGCCAGAAAACCTAAGTCCCAACTTCCTAGGTTACTTCGATAAGGTGGCTGCTGCTGTCCAGTGCTGAGAAACATGTCAGAAGTTGGCATTTCCTGGACACATGCCCCGTTTTAGTGCACACTGCAAATGCAGAAACTTTCACAGGGGTTTAATTTTTGCAGTCACCTCTTGCTGCTAAATCATAATACAGTGAATATGCATTTCAACCTACAAACACGTACTTAAGAATCGTTTTAACCACAAATTTAAAATACCATGAAACCTCTCTTTCCCTCCAACCACAAAATAAAACTACAGTGAAAGTAAATGATTTTACAGTACCACACCATGATGGCATGAAGCAGGCAGCTTATGCCTGTCGTAAATTTCAAGAATTTACTGAATGATTCTTCACTTTTTGATTTTGAATCTGACAAAAAATTGGGGCAAACGACAGCCACAGAACACTAAACATGTTCTTGTAAACTGACAGTTTTCACAGTAGCAAAGGACATAAGCTTTAAAATGTATTTTGGTAGAGGAAGTCAATGTATGGCACATCCCACACAATGGCACCTTTTTATTGTTGACAGAATAGTTTTGCTAATGTCATTTCTGTATATCATATTTAGTATTCATTGCTCAATGTCTTTCATCTTAAATACAAAATTAAATTTTGTTGTGTTTTTCTTGTCTTATTGCAGAACCTCCATCCTGGAAAAACTCCCTACAAAAGGATGTCTTTGTGTCATTAGGACAGAGAACAGAACTTAGATGTAGAGTGGCTGGAGAACCAAGACCTTCAATCACATGGATTCACAATGGAGTTGTTATTGAGGATGAAATGCCAAGATATGACTTGGGAAGATTTCGATTGACTATTAACAATGTCCAATGGGAAGATGAAGGCATCTATACATGTATAGCGAAGAACGTCTTTGGAACAATACAAGGAAATATCACATTACATGTGCATGGTACGTACACCTTCTCAAACAACACCTCTGGTAGATTAGAATTTCTTCTCACTTTCTAACTGTAGCTGAAAGAGTCATTCCTGACTCGTAACTCTGATCTCTTTATTTCACCTGGAATATTTGCACAGTTCCTAAGTTGTATTGAAAAGTAAACCCGTCTCATCATGTTCACATCAGTTCATATGTTGTTGCATACTTAAATCTATATATTGTTTGAAATTATTGTGTTTTATGGTAAAATTGTTTATATTGTGTGTCTCTCATTTAACGAGTGTGCCCTCATGCAGTTCCCATCTCCCTAACCTCTCCTCGCATGCCCCGTCCGTCCTCCATACTGCATGTTGCATGCTCGTGCCTAGCCATTAGTCTGTGTATTTCAGAGAGAGATTCAGAGAGAAAGAGAGAGATCGATTCAGACGATAATTTCTCAGGCGACGGAATCTCGATGGATACCACAGGTGCTGAAGGTTTGGAGGATATGGATGTGAGAGACCTGGACCTGGCCGCCCTGAGGGACGGAGATGATGAGGACTATGCTGCAGATGAGGAGGAGGATGATGAGGAGGAGGATGAAGCAGGGATGATCGATGATGATGGTAACTCACACTCATGCACTCATGCATCTTAAATTAGACTAAGGGTCACATTCGCCATACGATTGTCAGGGGTCGAAATAACCCTCTGTGTGCAACTTGGTGCAAGTAAATTTGGTGTCGTGCAACTAATTTTTTGCCTGCTTGCACCATGGTGCAAGTTTGCTTTATCCACTGTTACTACCTGTAGAATTACCCAATAATATTAATTAATAAAGAACTGGAGTGGAAAGGAACAAAACCAGAATCCATGAAGTTTTTCTTCATTTTTTGTAAGTAACAGAAGGTTACTATCGACGTCGCTGCCAGCGGATGTTTCCCATCACTTCTGTATTTTTGGAGGGTGCAACTATTTTTCTTCCGGTGCAAGTATTTTTCTTTTCATTTGCACCAGTGCAAGTTGGCCCCAAAATCTATTTCGACCCCTGATTGTTGTACGGTTGAAAACTGAGTGCTTTCTTGGGACAGTCTTGAATATGTTGTGTACAAAATTTTGCTGTCTTGTTACGGAAAATCTGGCTTAAATCCT
Source organism: Branchiostoma belcheri (assembly GCF_001625305.1). NCBI lineage: Eukaryota > Metazoa > Chordata > Leptocardii > Amphioxiformes > Branchiostomatidae > Branchiostoma > Branchiostoma belcheri. The sequence goes on from NW_017804398.1 coordinate 1,512,215, forward strand.
TGTCAGTGGTTGGCTCTGTCAGTCTGCCCGAGAAAGTTCTATGACAGCATAATTGTACAATGGCCCATGACAAATGGGACTGCACCATAACCAAGATTGGTGGAGTATGATATGGAGTATGGTATGGAGTAAAAGATTGATACTGCAGTGATTTCATTTTGTGAAATTTGTTATTCTCAAAGACAATCATGCCAGCTGAAACCCTTTTGAAGAACAGCAGAAATGGAAAAGTTCCGGATTTGGTTGGTTTTGTTACTCTATACTGCAGAAGATGGAGACATGAGAAGAAAGTTGCAGCTTTTCTGTGTTACTAGCAGTTCCCAATGGCAGAACTTGGCAGGCTAGGGTTTCCTGTCCTGTTGGACTTCCTGCTTGCTCCTTGACAAGGAACAGAACCCCTGGTCTACAGTGAAGCTTGCATTTTCTTCACCTACACTTCAAAAGAAGCTATGCAAACGTGGAACAAATCTCATCTGTTTTAAGTGGCACTGTTTTTCCAAGGATCTCAGTAATTGTGACACATTCATACTTCATGGTCTTGTTTGGTTGAAGACACTTGCAGCAATGGTGTAATGATGACAATATACTAATATAGATACTCGTAATTGGTTGTGGTTTAGGCTAAAGTTCTTGGCTGTTCGTGGTATCTTAGAGCAGAAGCCTTGGTCCTAGTGGGCTTGTTAGAGCCATGTGTTGGTGTATTGCTGTGGTTTTAGATCAGTCATTAATTTGAAGCAAATAGCCATATCTTAACATTCTTGGCCACATGCCCCAATTCTCAGCATAAACTATGACAAGCATTCTGCACAGTTTGTGTCTCAGCTGGAAAAAAAAGAATATAGGATCAGTAAAACACTGAGCTAAAAAGTAAAGAAACAACTGTTAAACAAGTGTGTGTCCCCTTTGAGACAATTTGACCAGTCTGGGAGTGCAAATGTTGCATGTTTTGGTGTGACATTCCAACAACAGCTTTCTTCCAAATGTCATGAACTTTTCCCTGGATTACGAAAAGGTTGAAAGGCACAAATTCTCTGTTGTCTATTGGTGACATGGTGTAGAACTAATGGGACTTCCTCACGTTTTTTTCGAATCCTCTTACTCCATGTATAGAGCACAACCATACTCCGTGTTATCTCCCAGGTACAACACAGTTTTCTTAAGTCCCAAATCCACCTTTATTATTCTTTACCAATACACAAAAGTTGGCTTTGCGGCAGTGCGGAACTGGCCTACTGTACGTGTGCAGCTTGCGAAGACTGCACTCTGTCAGACCTCATTCATCACAACCAATAAATGGACAATGCTGTGAATAGGTCCCTCAATAAGCGCTTGTGGGCACAGTAAAGCCAGTTGCCCTTGTCCATCAAGATTTCCCCCCCACGATCCCCACTATTCTTCTTCCCAGCAAAAAACAGCTTTGGGCGAAATGACACTTCAAGACTGAAAACTTCAAGTCTCTGGTTTTCAGTCAAGAGCTTCTATTGTAATAAATTAGCTGCATGTACGGGTTGGTAATGTGCCCGCAGGTATTACCTTTGACTTAGACATATTAAAAAAGAACCATGAGGAACAGATACACATGTAGAAGAACTCTATGAAAGGAAAAAAATGAATTTCTTTCATTAAAAATTTAAAGGGAAGAAGTCTATAATAAGAGGTTTTTGTTGTTCCTCCAGCTCCCCATCCACCAGTGTGGCAGAAGCCAGAAGATAACCAGAAGATCATCGCAGCTCCCGCTGGGAACACGGTCAAGATGCGCTGCCCAGCGACAGGCAGACCTCGCCCCACCATCAGGTGGCTCAAGGACAAACAGGAGTTCCGAGAGTCAGACAGAATGGAGGGCTACAAGGTGGGACAGTGTTACTTGTTGACATGGCATGTTATACGAGTATATGGAGATGGTAGAAAAAGAGAATGGTGGCAATGGCAACATACACATTTCCTAGTCGCAATTTAAGTCCAAGGTTGAGGACTGGGTTGGTCTGACACATTCGTTCTTTCTTCCAGATCCGGAACAAGCACTGGAGCCTTGTGATGACTGGTATTGTCCCCTCAGACGAAGGCTTCTACACGTGCATCATCCAGAACGCCTATGGCAGCATCAACCACACCTACGAGTTGGATGTCATAGGTACATGCTTCAGGACATAAGTCATGCAACAAAACTCTGCAATACTTCCCCTTGTTTAGTCTAGAAAATAGGGAAAACTTGTCATAAGCCAGTAACCAGTCAGGAAGTCCAAGGTCTAGGTTAGCTGCTGTGCATGTGGTTTGGATTAATTCACTTATATCTCATAAGGGGTGGGGGTTTGATGCGAAGGTATCCTTTTTAGATGAGTGACGCACAGGTGTCGGGTGTAGGTTGAGATCCCAGCGTAGGTGTGTATACGTAGTAGGTGTAAAGCCAAAAGCCTGCTGGTCCTATGCTCTTAATGATTTAGTAGCAGGAGAGATGGACTTGGGCCAACAGAAATTAAATAGGAGCTGAGTCAGAACTTGAAAGTCATTGGTCCTCCAGACAAGTTGTCATCTTGAGATGCTCTTTGTCTGTGATCTGATTTCTGAGACACACAGAAGGACACTAGTGATCAGGACCAGATGATGGGGTCAAGAACGAAGTTATTCCATACAACAAGTCACAGTAAGGAGAGACAAGACAGTCTTTTAGTAAGGAAAAAGGGTGGTGAGTAAAATGCCTTCTTGTATTATCTCTGCCTCCTAGTTACAAAAAGGAAGAATGGATAAGAGACTTGCTGTAAAATAACCTGTTTCTCCTGCAATTCAAAATTAACCAAATAGTCCTAAGATTCAAATCTTCTTATAAGAAAAATGAAGCCATGACGTGAATTTTGTCCATGTAATGGAAATATAAATCTTCTGGTCTCATTCCATGTGTAAGCTGGTTGGTTGTCTTTTTCCTGGGATGCTTGACCTTTTTGACCTTCAACAGGAAGGAACAGGAAGCAAGATGTGAAATGGAACCTTCCCTGTAGAATTTGGTTGCTGTCACTCAACTGGCGGTAGTCATTTATACCTAGCCTAAATTTCTGGTTTACTTCTGGGAAGGTTTGTTGAAAGCAGTCTTAAGCCGTTATTTATTAGAAATACAGGCCGAGGAGAAGCCCTTACCAGATGCATCACAGTGTATAGAGTAGTGTGTCACCAGGTGAAACCTTGCAGTCAGGAAGGATGTTGTTAAAGAGGTTGAGTTGTAGTTCATGGTATGACTTTGATGCCCTTGTTCTCCTATCTGTAAGTCCAGCCCAAATGTCACATGATACCGGATGCACAGGGTCAGGGCATCTGAAAAGTTCTGTGACTCCTGGAGGGCCAGAGGGGAGGGGAGCCGGATGTCACCTCCTTTCAGACACAAACACAAAAGAAACAGCCAAATCCCTTAATTGGATTGTATTTGTAGAAACTCTGGGACTGGTTTTTAGCAGGACAAGAGCTGGCGGAACAAGTGGAAAGCAACTGCCACCTTAAAGAGCAGCTTACTTCTCAGCTTAGGCTGCCATCATGGTCTAATACCTCCTTCTCGTTCATGGCTTTGCCATCCAGTAATGGCCAGCACTGCAAAGACCTCTGGAAATGGGTGTGGCATTTGATAGGTACTTCTTTGCCCTGAAGGGAACTACTGTTGTGTATGATTAAGTTAACCTTATGTTCTCTTCTGCCACATGGATTTGGTTGCTGGTGGACTCCTATATCCCCAGGCTGTTTTTTTTTAAGAGTTAATCCTTTTCCTATCAAGTGATTCGTGACAGTGACTGTATCAGACACTATACTCGCAATGATGTACCCATGTCAGACATGTGAGAGGATGTATCATACTCAGTTGGAATGTAGTTTCCAACCATTTTTCATGTAGCATCATGTGGCAGTTTGAAGAATTTGCTGCAAGGTCGGGAAGGAAGGAAGGAAACCTTAAGAGGTTCAGGGGCTCTGTAATAAGGCTTGACCCTCTATGTTTACCTCGGCCTGGATATGTTGCCTATAAATTCCTCCTTTATCTACCATTATCTTCCTAGACATAGATGAGACAGTCTAGGTGCTATGTTATACACTTTTTTATTAATGTCTTCCTGTGTCCTACTTTCGCGATGAGCGGATTATGTTCTGACCAATTACTGGATGTCAGCTGTGTTGTCATGATTTACCGGAGGTTTACGTCCTCAGAAGATCAGAGGCAAATTTGTGGGTCTTAGTTGACACTGGGGGGAATGTGTGCCACCGAAGGCTTTAAGACTGGTACAGTGTATCAAGTAAGATTAAGGAAAAATCCTAGTGCGTCAAGTTGACCCTATGAGTCCAAATTAGCAATTCTCTGCATTTAGATGCTCCAAGAGAAAGCAAACTGAGTAATTATTGAATAGAAATTGATGTTTTGTGAAATACTCAATCTTTGCTTTTTAATGGCCTGAAAAGAATGCAATTTTTGTTAAATACCTTTTTCATAATGAGAGAGGGATAACTGTTGGGGAAACAAGGTCAGAAACATAAACAAGAAGTTAGCGTGACTTGCAGTGCCTCTGGAGTCTAAACGACAATCCCTCACCCCCCACATTGAAGCCTTGTAGTATCAGCTCAAATGTCCTGGTTTACATTCTTGGTCACTCTACAGGAAGGAGAAAGATTCTCCTTATCAAATCCTAATGTTTAGGTTTGGTCCTCTTCTTGCAAATAGTGAGGCTTCGCTTTTCAAACTGTGATGTCAGATTTACTTCAAAGGTCTTGTAATCCTGTCATATGAATTATAACAATAAAGTTGAGTTTGATTTGTGATATTCTGCATTTGCAATGGTATACTATTTACAAGAGTATACCTTATCAGCAACATAAAATGGCATGGAACTTGCAACACAGGTTGACATGAGAGGAAGCACCTCATTGATAAGATTGCAGAGCACAAAATAGCTTCCGCTCCGGAAGGTCAGCCCCTCAGAAGGCCGATAGGGAGTGAAATTAAGGAAATATGAAGAGCAATGGTTAATGTTTATTTTCTCTTTATCATGGCAGAGCGATCCCCAAGCCGACCCATCCTGGCACCTGGGCTGCCCCAGAACCAGACAGTGGTGGTGGGGAGTACAGTGGACTTCCAGTGTAAGGTCTTCAGTGATGCTCAGCCTCACATTCAGTGGCTGAAGCACTATGAAGTGAATGGGAGCTACGTGGATGCTAATGGCAAACCCCACGTCAGAGTACTGAAGGTATGTCCCCACACATGTAACAAATGGACACTCTAAACACACAGGTCATTAAGGAAACACACAGTATTTAATCATGAATGCTGTGCAGTGCAGTTATAAAACATGAAGTACATTATTTCAGTGAAGTGATGTGTCAACTAACTAACCCCAGTGAAAAAGAAAAAAAAAAAACTCACATTTTGATTAAAGAAAAGCTTCGGTGACGGGTTTGCAGTTTTGTGTGGTGAATTGGAAAAAAAAAGTAAGTTTGCCGTGGGTTGTCTTTGCTTGGTGGTGGAAAAGCAACGAAATTGCTTGGCAACCGTTGATATTTGTTTTAAAAGAAACACCTCTGTGTCGTCATGTTCTTCCAGAGCTCCAGCATGGACTTTTCAGATACGGATACCATTCCTATCGATGATGTGAGTGGAACGGTGAAGGATTAAAACTTTCCCCTTGGAATTTTGTGGTGACAACGCATTGACAACCTCAGCTCAAAACCAGTACTGAGGCAAAGTGTACAAAATTTCCATGCCCAAACCCCGTCTTTTCAATGGAATACATTCCACAATTCTGTTTGAAGTTGCCTGAGTACAAAAAGAGCTGAGAGTTATGAAATGCTACAGGCTGGAAACCTAAGGTGGTGGTGGGTCAAGCCGTCTTGTTAAGCAAGTATGTTTAATGCTGAATGTGTTATACTTGTCCAGACTTCTGGGATAGGTAAGACAGATGCGGCAGAAAAGCTGATAATAAGGGACGTGGAGGAATCGGATGCGGGGAAATACACTTGCCGCGCTGAGAGTTACCTAGGGAGCGTCAATCAGAGTGCTTGGTTATTTGTTTTCAAAGGTAAAAGTTTGTAACTGGGAGAGGGTAGAGTAAGAGATACAGGCCAAGCATGAGGCCATGCTGCAGAAGTTGTTAAAGATCTTGAAAGAAAAACGAAAATAAAAAGTCTGCCCTTCCATTTTCGATGATAAAATTTGTATTTGGCAGCGTGGCCTCCTGCGAGCCCCCAGCAGACACAAAACGAACACACCACACCGCACGCACCAAAACTGTCAAACTAAACGGTGGTGTTTTAATTTCCCCTCCATCCAGACAGCGGATGTGAATAACACAAAGCAAGACCTGGAGAAGCTGGTCCTAAGGAATGTTACTGAGGAGGATGCGGGACAGTATACTTGCTTGGCGGGGAACTCTATAGGCTTTTCCTATAACTCTGCTTGGCTGACTATTATACCAGGTTCGTAGGCAGCACATTTGGAGTAAGCACTAGATCCGTTAGCCACAGATTCTAACTAGGGAGGTTAGAAGGAGGAATGGGTGTATTTTTTATTTCGTTGCATGAGATGGATGACTGATCTCTTCACACTCTCTACTTCCTCACATTTCTACTGCATCATACTAACACTGCGGTGAAGCTAGTTCTCACATAGATGATTTACTTACCTTCTTCATACACTAACCCAACAAGACATTATTACCCAACAGCTTTCAACCAATCACCATCCAACCATTCATTCATTTATTCATCCATTCATATCATTTTCAAGCTGTATTATGTTTGTCACTTGTCCAGAATGCCATCTTTATTTCTACCCCTTGTAATTACAATACTACATGCATTCATTGCTTACCAACCATCACTAATGAAGTAAACAATTACTGCTATGTTTATACCATGATTTTCTGTAGTTTTCATCCGCTTGAACTTTGGCTAAGCTTTCATGCTACTGCTGTATGAAAGAATGGCATAACATCTAGTGTATTTCTTAGTTTGATCCAACGTCAAGAAATTTGTAAGTCAAAGTTAAATGTTGTCAGCATATAATTTTAAAGTCGATTGTTGTCATTAGTACATTTGAAAGCTATTAATGCACAACTTTGGGTTGTGTCATCTTATGTCTATGTCCTTGTATCTAAATGCACATGTATACATAGTGCAACATATCATGAACTAGTCTACTGTACTTTTATGTAAGTTTGTGGCATCTGCCATTGGATTTTTTATGTCCATCCAAGACTTGTTAAGTTGAATTCTGATAGCCAAAACCCTGGTAAGCTACAACCCAGCCTGTTCCTTGCTGCAGAGTATCCCACGCCTCCGACAGAGGATACCAGAAAGCCTGTCAAACCTGAGAAATACGACATCGCGGCAGAGATCGCCGTCTACTCCGTGGGCGGTGTCTTCCTCCTCACCATCTTTGCCTTCGTGGCCATCTACTACTTCCGCTTCAAGAGGAAGCAGGTGCCAAAGAGCAATGAACCCCCGCTCTGTCAGCTGAAGAAACCTCTACACTTAAAACGACAGGTGAGAATATAGTCCTTAGTATCAAGTCTATACAGGAGGCCAACTAGTTACCAACTGTGGCAGATTAGCCTGCTCTTTGGCTTGTCAGTTGCCAGTCTCTATTTGCACACATAGATCTACCTGCAAGACAGTCTAAATATGAGTGCAATGGGAAAGAAGTTGGGGAAGGGTTAATAGGAGTGGCTGACTGCAGGTAGCGATGGGTTACCTGTGCAGATGGCAAGTTTAAAAGTTCTTACTGTCTTGTTCTTTTCTGCGGCGTGGATTCCCCAGCAAAGGAAGACTGTTTCAAAGAGGCCTAGATTCATTAGGAATAACCTAGACTTAAAACGACAGGTAACAACCTTATTGTTGTATCCCAGATTGTCTTGAATTCTGTCCTGTGGTTGTCATTGTGTCTACTTCATTACCATGCACCAAGTTGGAAGTGTACACGTATAGGTTAAAACCAACTCAACCATGGAATTTCAGAGAAAGATTACAAAACTTTATACTTCAAATACTTTTCTACAGCAATGAAGATTGGTGAGCTTGTCTTAGGTTGTAGTAAGCATGTTCTGTTGGTACCAATGTGACCATTGCTGTGCTGCACCTACTGCCTTCTTACATGTAAATGTTGTTGTGCTTTTTGTAAAATGGTGTCTTTCTTTGTTAGCTTCCTCTCGAACTCCTGAAGGTCAGTCTTTTCTGTCTCTTGTTCTGTCTGTCATTTGTCTCGGTAATCATTTTGTAACCCTCATCTCTGTCAGTCTGTTTTTTACCTTTCTTTCATGTACTTAAGATTTTTCTTCAGTGATTGTAGTCCAAGAAAACCTGCAGGTAAAATCTCTCCGGTTTTGAACAAGCTGATGATTGACTCTGTACTTGCAGGTATCACTAGAGTCGTCTTCATCGATCAACTCAAACGCGCCGCTGGTGAGATTACGGAGTACCAGACTCTCGTCATCACTGGGGGGCGTCACAGAGTATGAGCTGCCCCTCGATCCAGACTGGGAGTTTCCAAGAGACAGGTGAGCTGCTCAGGATTCATACTTTAAAGATGAAGTAGTCCATCAAAGGTGAAGGTGTCACAGTCTTTTCCCATGTGGATTGCTGAAAGGCTAGGCAGAGGAGTATGTGCAAATAGTTCTGATCTCATGGCAGTATCATATTCTTTTGTCCTACTATATTGAATATTGTATCCTGTATTGATAGCAAAGCAAGTAAGACACCAGTTACGTGGACTTTCCTCAAGCCCTCTTTGTGTTTCATCCAGATGATGTAACTCATTCCTAAATTGTCCTTATTAAAGACGTACAAATGCCAAGGATATGACAACATCATGCCTGGTTACTTCCCAAAGCTGCCCAAAGTACTTATAAGATGAAGAATTAAGTCCTGTCATTAGGAAAGATAAAGGATGTAACAAAATCCTTCAGGTTTACTACTAGAAGAACATTCTGAGAACAATAGTTGAAGTGTTTTATACTTCATACTTTAAGCCAGGATAAAAACTCCTGAAATGAGCCGTGCAAGAATCTCGTGTTAATTGGGTACCTTGTCCGAGGAATAGAAGAAATAAGAAATACAATGACATGGCTGTCTTCTTATGTTGGAAATTGTTGCATTACTTATAATGCATGAACCCCAACAATGAAGGATTGAAGTTTCCCTCTCGGTATGGTGGATGGGTAAAATGTCCGACTGAGCAGACACAAAAGTATTGTGCAGAGGTCACACATTCACATTGTGAAGCAAATTAGTGACAGTCGGGTGGTAACAATGATTGTGTTGTTTTGTCAGTTCAGTTCAAACCGCCCCGTAATTGTGCTCAGATTGTGGAAGTTTGCATGCATACCTGGGCTGACCTTGTGTTCCTGAGGGTATCTTTGTCCGACCTTAACATGACCTAGACAGGTGGAAGATGACACCACACAAAGGCTCAACTATGGAGCATAATTACCTTAATAATGACAATTGCATGTTTACCTGCCAGCAAGATTCCTTCCCAGGACGAAAGTCAAAAGACTAGCGACAAATGACGCTTTGTGCATGGAGCGCATTAAATGTACTGAATATAAGTTGTTTGACAAAGAGACAAATTGAAGTCATTGATCTCAGTAATGCAAGAAACACAAAATGTTTTCTTTTGTTAAGTTTGTTGTAGAGATTGATCTAATCTGTAGTATTCTGCTCTGTAAGTAAGTGCAAGGTTGGTAGCACTGCACTAGTGTCACCCCTGAGACAATCTATGTGTCACAACGATGTGAACCCGTCATAAGCCATCAGCAGCGGAGTATTTCTGCTCGCTCAATTAAGTCAACTAGACCAGGTGAAACAAAACATCTCGTGAAAGATCCTGATTGTTCTGTGCCATGTGAAAGTGTGTACGTCCGTCCTTGTCTGCCAGCTCCACCAATTGTCACATTATGACGCTTGACCTGAGCCAGTATGGGTCGCCTCTGGAATTTTCCTCCAAGCAAAAACAATACAACAGACGGTCTTAAACACTTCAGTAGTAAAAGCTTCAGGAAAATATACCGTCAGCTATGCTGGAGTCATTATGACACATCTGGGCACGTTGAATGCCTCGTTAATGAGGTGATTAGAAGGAACAGGGTACAATCAGTTGGTTGTAAGTCTTAGGGAGGGAGAGACAAGCTATCCTTAGTGCAGCACACCCCTGCCCCAGTATTGTTCCCATCTGAGAATGTAAATGAGAGTGTGGCTTAAGAGTGAACAAGAAACAGATTTAAGACTCGGCTAAATAGTGTATTAAAGGTGTAAGATGAAGACAAGTCTACAATAGGAATTAAGGTGCTTAACACTTCCTAACATTTACAGAAAAAGTTAGTCTCTTTAGGGCCAAAATTACAACAAGTATCCATAAAAGCAACATGTTTGAAGTGTATAGATATTTGCCTGCATTTGAAGTAACTGTCCACAATTTGCCTTGCAGATTACATCTTGGTAAACCCCTTGGGGAGGGCTGCTTTGGTCAGGTGGTCATGGCTGATGCTGTGGGCATCATTGAGAAGGAAACCGTCACCACAGTAGCTGTGAAGATGCTGAAAGGTGAGAAGAGTACTTCTGTCGCACTGAGCTCGAAATACCCTTTTCGGATACCGGCACTGGTGCAAGCAACATTCAAAATTACTTGCAAACACCTGACAAGGCTTACTGTCACTACAGTTTGTCTTTCAATTCATCCAAAAATTGAACTGCTTGGAGAAAAATGTTTCTTGTAGCACCAGTTTTTACTTAAGTAAGTTCTCTGCTGTGATGCTGCTATGATGATACGTGCACAGCCCCAAGTTTACCTGAGCTAACTTGTATATGCAGCTGGTATTTTGAGCCCTGTGGCAGTTAGTGTGGTAGATGTATTCACCTCTCTAGTGTTGGTTCTGTCCACAAGGTTAAAGAGCTAACAAGATGGGTACATGTTACGTGCATGTGGCTCCTTTGTTGGCTAACCGATCCCTGAAGCCTCTTCAGTGACATACTGATCCCTGGAATAGCATCAGATACCACTGCGAGAGGCCGCGTAACCCAACTCCCCAGCTTTGATATGAAGTCAGGAGTGGGAGAAAGTGTCAAATTCCGGGAATCCCACAGTGCCCTCGCGTTTGTAGACCAAAATAAGTCGGGCTGGTGTCCTGTGGGGGCGCCCAGATGTGGCCGAGAATGCTGTAAATATTCACTGTTTACACTGTTTTTGGTGTAAACATTCCCAGCATACGGAGTTGTGTGTCATGAGAGAAGGTCTGGTGTGCCAGGACACAGCTGCTCCATCTACACATAGTGCCGCCCCAATAAACACATCCAGACCACAGATTACATTATAATTAACTGCACTATGACTGATTCATTCACTTCTTCAGCAGAAAACAGAAATATCAGTAAAGGAAGTTTTAACAGTGGATAAAAGTGGCTTTTGTATGAGCAATCATCATAGCTGTGTTTGACTGTCTCCTTCATGATAGTTTCTCACAAAGTCCATAGTAAAAGACATATTACTTTGCCCTCAGTACTAAGGCCATCTTAATTTTAACATGCTACATTTCAAGTCAGATGTCGAACTTAATATGTACATCCACTTGACTGACAGTTTTCCTCTCTGACCATTTTGCTCGGTTCTGTTCCACAGAGGACGCCACGGAGCGAGAGCTTGCCGACCTGGTGTCCGAGATGGAGACGATGAAGAGGATCGGCAAGCACAAGAACATCATCAACCTGCTGGGCTGCTGCACACAGGATGGTACGTCACAACTACACAGTCATCCAGCCTGTTTTACATAACCCACCGGTGACAAGGGTGTTTTGTAAACCAATTAGGACACTTAATACTTGATGTTCATGTTAAGTGAACGATTTGGAACCAGTTAAAACTACATGGAAGGATTATGAAACAGGATAGAAATAGATTTGGAAATTTCTACACTTCTTCAACACTTAACGATGTAAAACTAGTAATCACTGCGATGGAAGAATGCTATGGCAATTTTGAGTGCCACTTGTAAAACTAAAATGTTAAGAACTGGCCTAACAAGGAGGTTGTTTTCCCCAGGTCCCCTGTTTGTAATTGTGGAGTACGCGGAGCACGGTAACCTGCGTGACTTCCTGCGGGCCAGGAGACCGCCCAGCATGGACTACTACAAAATGGCGGTCGAGTGCGACAAGCCACTCACTCACAAAGACCTGGTGTCGTTCGCCTACCAGATAGGCAGAGGGATGGAGTTCCTGCATTCGAAAAAGGTGAGAAGACACGCAGTCTGGCCTGGCATAGAAATACCAACTGTTCCAAACCTAGAGCCAAAACAGTAGTCAGGAATTGTAGTTTGGAATGTTATTTTTTGTGGGGTGAACTGTAGTAGTACATGCAGCTATAAGGGTGTCGCAAAGGGCACTGAGCACTAACATGAGGGATACAAAACTAAATCATGCTTTCCTGTGTCTGTCTGTGTATGACCATACTGCATGATGTCATGGGATGAGATGTTGTCTACTCTGTAATCATTTTGAATGCAGGTCCAGCCAGGTGTGGGCAGGTTTTGGAACATAAATAAGTCGTACCAAACACCAGGTCCAAATTATAGGGTTTAGAGTTTTCTCATATCACAAAGGGGTTGAAATGTCACCCTCCAAAGTAGATAATTATAGACTCGGATGAAAAGCAATAGGGAAAGGTTAGAGTCACGCTAACATTAACTATTCTTGCATCAACAACTTTCCCTCCCCTCATACAATCCTAGCACTAACCAAGAGGACATTTGATAAAGCAGATGTTGATGAAAATGATAGTGCTAAACTTGTATTTAGAAGACAAAGTGTGGTGACGACTGTTGTTTTGTTTCACTATAGTGTATACATCGAGACTTGGCGGCGAGAAATGTCCTAGTCGCTGAGGGGAACGTGATGAAGATTGCTGACTTTGGCCTGGCGAGGGACATCCACAACATGGACTACTATAAGAAAACCACAAATGTAAGATTTTTGCTGCAAATGCTGTAAGCAAGCTATGAAAATAGCTGGGAAGAAGAACTGCACTGATTAAAAGATGCTATGCTAGCTGCTAAGGTGCAGCGACTCGTGACACGTGTTGCTTAGTACAGCTTACAAAGCAGTCAACCACTTATTACAGTTTTTAACTGAGCCATGTTGGGTGATGTTTTGTGTGGATTATGTAGACTTACATGGCGATTATGAGATTTAGTATCATTTTGGCTTCTATTCTTGACATAAATTAGCTGAAGAGATTGCTTTTCCCTAACAACTACTGTACCAGAAACAAATCTGTGACAGTAATTTATTGCACAGAAGGGTCTTTGATCTGTTAAAGAGCATAAGAAAGTGTTTCATGAGTGTTGCCAGCTCGAGTAGGATCAAAGCATGGATCAACTTAGTCAACTGCCTGTGAAATCATATTTCTCGAGAGTCCCAAACAAAGCTGCGGCCTGTCACTGTTCCAGTATGGCCTGTGTGTCTTCATTAGCATTGCAAATGTAGACTGCGGAATGCGGCAGTCCTGCAGGTCAGGCCTGGGGGATGTGTGGCCAGCCAGGTGAACCGTCTGCTCAGGCAGTGGTGGCAGGCTGCTGCACTCACCCATTCAGTCACACAGAATTGGAATGTATTTGTTTCACATATTTGCGTGTGTGGTTATTATAGATATCATATAGGCTTTAGTTCCATTTGGATTTCAATTTCAGTGTTGAATCAACAGGCAGAGGAAAACGAGACAATTTTACACATAACTACAGACCAGACTTTGACAAATATATTTGAAAATTGAAGTGTGTAGTTGCTTCTCTTTCTTTCATTCACATGACAATAAAGAAACTAAAGTAGACCATGCAAAACGTTTACAGAAGCAGTCTTGCAAGAGAACATTATGAAATTTATTTATTTCAAATGCATGACAACACATTACACAGACTTAAATGTAAGTCTACAGTTATACAAATGAGACAGCAAATAACAAATTGCATACAGATACAGTTATTCTAGAATTAAACCAGCTGAACAGTGAAATACATGTTGCAAAGTTCTGAATTTCCCTTTTTTTCCAGGGTCGCCTCCCTGTGAAGTGGATGCCACCAGAGGCACTGTTTGACAGGGTGTACACTACACAGAGTGATGTGTAAGTAGTCAATCATGCTTCTTTGTTTATGTTCAGATATGTGTTTAGCTCGATAGCACGTCTGGAAGAAAGCTCATCCGGCTTCTTATTAACGTGAAGTGAACAAGAAATTTGTTGGGAAAGTCTATATGGGGCTTTTGTAGTTTAGTTGTGAGGAACGTTCGGGCCAAAGTCCTGTCAGAGGAATGATCTCCTTTGAAGATCCATGCTTACTGATGATAACATTCGGACACATCTGGCTAATTTTGTACGAATTGGAATGGAATTTGGTGAAGATAATTTAATATTTAAGACCTTCTGCAGAACCATCCTGTAGTTAGAAATTTAACCGGGAGACTTGGTCTTGTGCCATGTACAAATGTGGAATATAAAAAAAAATGTTAGGTGTTTCCATAGTATCAGATTATGTTTATGGTACTAGGGTCAGGCAGTGCCTGTGTCTGAACCCTTCATGGTTGAGACTGTGTCTGGGAGACACATGGGAGAACATATTCAGGCACCAGGGTACAAATTCACACATTCAAAATAGCACCAGCTAAATGTCCTCTATCCTGGTAGTCAAATAAACTATGCTTGAAAGACAAATAAGCTGCCTGTACTCCAACTAGGCAGGAATGTATCATGCGCTGTGGGAGGGTTTATGTTTCATCTTCTTGCATCTTTGAAGTTCATAATCTGCACCCAAATATACTGTTTGTGTATTTTACTTGTGCAGTCCATTACCATTTTTGTCTGCCCAAACGTTTTGAGAATGTGCAGAAATTACTTTTAGTAATCCGCAAGCCTCTCTAAAGAAGGTTTTGGAATTCTATAAACTATACAACCCATGTAGATGTTGGCTTCAATTCTAACATGGTTTGCCAAGGATATGCCAGACTGGTCTGGTTGCAAGGGGAGGGAAGGGACCTGGTATATCAATATCTTCTACAACTATGGTACACTGGACAAAACTAAGGCCCTTGATTGACAGAAGCTATTGTGTCGTTGAGACTGCACCCAAATTGTTTCCAGTTCTCAGCATAACAGAAAAGTGTCAAGTGTGGTTTATCTGACAGGGCATGTTTACAATTCATCGTCATTTCTTTTGGCGCCATACATGATTATGACTAGTTACATATCTATAATACTGTACAATGTATGTTTAAAACAGCATAAATGATTACAGGCCAAATGATTATCAAACTTAGTTGCACTGAGAAAAAAAAACATGTTTACCAAAAGCAGCACTGCTGACTAGAAAACAACAGCCACAACAACAGAAAAGCACACATGTAATGTTAAAGAATGAACACCTGTATTATGAAGTGAAACACAAAAGAGCAAACCAGCCACCATGCTGTTAAAGCCTGAGGCACCTCAGTGGTAGGAAGCTTGCAGGGTCCGATGGCTGCCATTAAGTGGCGTCTGCAGGTACCAGACCTAAGTAGTCTGGCCAGGTGAGCATGATGTCACCTAATCCAGGTAATTACCAAGAGGCGATGGGAAACAAACAGAGTCCCTGTTTTGTATACAGTCTGATGCACCCCCCTCCCCACCTATGCACGCGATGGAAGATGGGTCCGAATATGTGGGCCCGCAGTCTCTCGTGCACTTGGTCAGAGACTACTCAGTAACTCAAGACTGTGCTCAATGTAGGGAAACAAAGGGTTAGGATGGGTTACAAGCTACACTTAAACAATAAACCTGGAAAGGCTAGGAAAGAGATATTGGTTAGAAGTGAGGGAAAGTCAAAACAACAATGCACAGGAAGTCCTTAAACTCAGCAGATGTTTACAGAATCCTGAATGAGTCACGAAGATGACTGATGATGTGTCCTTGTTCCAGGTGGGCGTTTGGAGTGCTGCTGTGGGAGATCATGACGTTAGGTGGCGGCCCCTACCCTGGCATCCCCGTTGAGGAACTCTTCAAACTGCTGAAGGAAGGACACAGGATGGAGAGGCCACAGAACTGCTCGGCTGAAATGTAAGTGTTGTACACCTCTTGCTATTACTAGGCCCAGATTTCTAGTGCATTGATAAACATGCAAAATCACAGAGAATGCAACTTTTTGTTTCACATTGGTATCAAACAGTCTTTGATATCTTCTGTTCATGGCTTGCACAACTAAGTGAAAACAATATTGTTTTTAAAGGCGTTGTGTAGAGGTGATGTGTGTGACCCTGTGTTTCTGTGTATGTACATGTAGGTATGAGCTGATGCGCTGGTGCTGGCAGGCCAACCCCAACACCAGACCAAACTTCAACATCCTGGTGGAGAATCTGGACAGGATGCTCACTCTCTCAGCCAATGAGGTGAGATCTTGCATGAATCTGTACATGTTTGAACTGTAACAAGCTCCCAGATTGGCTACTGTTTGGAATGTTGATGTCCCTGTATGTTGTTCTAGATATAACAAGGTCCCTGATGAGCTGTGGATCATGGACATGTTTTAGCTAGCATCACCATCATCCAATAGCACAGATTGATAAATTTAGTGGAAGTAGAAGAGCATTGTGAAGTTTTATAAAGAGAGTGGACACAGTGGTGCTAATGGCTGTTTAGATAAAGTGTCAAGGTCATTGTGATGACCCATTCTATGACTGTCATGTCTGAGAGGTGTTAGAAGTGCCTCCTGCCAGAGATGATTGCAACTGCAGGAAGGTGTTGTCAACAGCACTGGTCTAACAGCGCCCCCTTCTGACCAGATTTGGAAGTGCAGCAGACACTACTTGGCAACAATGTACAGTCATGTACTGGAGCCAGTTTCTAAACCTCGATTTGATCATTGTTCACAGGACTATCTGGACTTGGAGGCCCCTTTGGACAGTTTCACAACGAGCTCCTCCCAACCTCCGAGTTACCATGGCAGCAGCGATGATGATTTTGAAGAGGATGCCAAGGTCGACACTGTCATGCTCCCACCCCAGGCTCCCAGCAGAAAACCCACAGATAACAAGGAGACAACGATATAGGCTGCTGCTGAGGCCTGTGTATTTTGTACCAAACTGTCCACTTTCAACTCATCACTAATTGTATATTATTTTGTGAACAAAAAACAATCAATTTGTATTCAGAGACTAGTAACAATGCTATTTGTGTATATAAAAACTCTAAATGGTAGCATTGTTCACTGACAGCTAGACTGAAGTGGGCAGATTTCTGTAACTTTGTACTAAAGTGTATAGAAACTATGGTTAAGGAAGCATAGGGTAAGGGCTAGAGCTAATGTAAGCTTCCAAGACAGTATTTTAAGTCTTCCTGTGTTTAAACTGTAAGACAAGACAATTGTGTGCCAACTTGTAATATACTGTATGTTAAACTCTGGGTCAGTGGTTTCAACATGTAGAAAGGACTATCATACGTACAAATGGGGGTGTATTATATGTAGAGAGGGAAATGTTGTTGCCTGTGCCAAGACTGGACCTTACCTCCCCTTTTCTGGTCTGGTGTCTTCCAGAAGTGTTGAAAGGAAGACTTGAAGAAGTTAGAAGTCAATATGTTATCATATGGTAGTCGAAGCAGGTGTCAGTGGGGAGAAGGAAAGGGATAGACGGGAAGGCAACAGGAATTTTAGGGCTGAGAGAGCAACAAAGTTTGTAAAATAGTAAAAAAAAGTTTTCCTAATCCAAAAATATTTTACCAAATCTTTTACAAAAGTTTAGAGTTGGAAATACCTGCAATACGTATCAAAACCAATTTGGATATTTATTGAGGAAGTGAATATATTTTTGATTGTTTGTGAGAGAGGTGAAATTATTTATTCATATTGACCAAAAAGTCCAAACCTTTCTAGGTGAAGTTCTTTGGTATCAAATGTAGTAAGCTTTCAATCAAATCACTATTTAGTCTAAAAAATCTCTGTATAATATTATCTTTATTGGTATTGTGTAGTAGAGATAAAGTGACTGTTATACTGCCTCACTATCCCTGTGGGATTGTTCTATGTAGATTTAGGACATCAGGTCTCAGAAAATTGCCATATAGGAAAAATATCACATATTCTTTCAGTCACAAATGTTAGGTTTCTAGAACCCATGGCATACGTTGACAGATGAAGAAAGTAATCTGGAGTGAAAATGGCAGTTTGAACTTTTATTACAGAAACATGGCATAGCACTGACGAAATTGCACAAGAAAAAAAGTACTTCTTGACAAGGTGTGATGTTTTTTCTGCAACATTTTCTAGAGACCTGTTCTTAGTTCCAAGTGGCAGGGGGTTCCATGTGTACAATCAGCAACAAGGATAATCATTGTGTAGTTTCTTATCAAGTCACGTGATCAGCCATCACCAATCAGGCTTGGTCTTATATCAGAGTTAGATCTTTATTATTGGTGCGTACCGGAGGTTTGCCCCTTACCTCTGCATCCAACCAGTTGTATTATATCCACAATTTCTTAGGAAGATTTTGTCTTAGGTCTTTCTACATTATTACCTCCAAAGTATCTAAAGATGGGATGTTATGACTGTTCTTGTGTGGCTGTCTTCCAGTTCATTATTCTTCTTTAGCTTTCTCTTTCTAAACAGTGTAGGATTTCAGGGAATTCCCATGTGCCATAAGTCAACAGAAGAAATCTGTAAGTCTTCTACATGAAATGCATGATCTTTGTTATTTCTCTTCATTGAAACGTTTATAGTCCCCTTCATTTCATTTCTTGAGTACTTAAAAATACTGTATTAGGTAGGAAGAATCTCTGGGCTCCCATGGTAGTCGGGGCTCCAGGTCACAGTTTATATCTAGTTATGTAACAAAATATTTCATACATCTGCACATGCAAATGTACATGTACATACTTCCAAGTAAGAGCAGTGAAAACACCACCGCCAATAATGTAATTACATGTTAGAGAACCTTGAGGTCTGGTATTTCTCTAATTTCTTGCCACACTTGGTACATACATGTAAGTAGCATCATTACCTTCGCCAAGAAGGTTATGTTTTCAGAGGCGTTCGTGTGCCTGTCTGTCTGTCTGTGACCACGATAACTCGAGAAGGCTTAAATGGATTGTCTTCATACTTGGTAGGTGGGTAGGTCTTGATGAGACCTCAAAATGATTAGATTTTGGGCCCCCTGGCGGCTTGTTGTGGTACTGCAGCGGAACTTCCGGTTTTGATATCTCGTGATCTGGACGTGCTAGGGTCACGAAATTTGGATGGTAGGTAGCTCTTTTGCTGGGAAAGAAGTGACGCATGTTTGGGCCCCCTAGCGGCTTGCTCTGGAACTGCAGGGGTATTTCTTTAAAAATATTCAAAAGAGGATAATTGAAGAACCGGTTGACAGATCGTCATGGTATTTGGTATGTAGGTAGCACAAGTGACGCTTGACATAATTATGCGACAATATTCAAATCTGGATGTAATTTGCATAATTTATGAGGAAATTCTATAAATCAGCTGCATTACATTATAGGACTATTTAAGCTTGTGATATGTGTAATTGAGAACACGAGAAACACAGGCAGATATTTATTCTACAAATTAACACTTAATTTGCATAATTAATGAGAAAATGTTATAATTCCATAATGGTGATTGCCTGGAATTTCATACTTTGGGTATTTGAAAGTTAAGTAAAGGTGAACATCATTAAACATAAATTATTCAAATGAGGACCTAATTTGCATAATTTATGAGGAAATGATAGAATGGCTTTATTTGTTACGATAAGGCTGTCTTTTGGTGGAGAATATGATCTACTGATATAATTCATGCAAATGAGGATCCCATTTGCATAATCAGGAGGAATAATCTTTACTTTGTCAGTCATAAAGATGAACATCATTTGGCGAAGGTATGAGATCGTGGGACTCTAGTTACCCATGTAGATAGGTAAGCACACATTTAGCAGTTTGTTTTGCCAGTTTTCTATCAGTAGTCTTTTTTTTTCTGTTATGTTGATGGTGCGTTTAGGTACCTGCGTTAACACTGCCAATATTGTTCAGTAACAAGGGCACTAACATAAGTTCCTCGATGTGCATTTGGCTGTCCGGGTGTGGGGTTGCTTTGATGTAAGGGATGGTCAGGAATCTGGCAATTTTATTGCAGCCTGTGATAAGTCTCCATGCCAATGTTTGGATAGGTGAAAATACTTTTGTCAAATGACAAGACCAGCAGCCAGTACAATTTTGCTCTTGACTTGTCCACATTCTCAGTGGGGGCATCAATACAAGGGTTTGTGCCAGTCATAACCACCCATGATCCAGCTACTGTTATCATGGATTTCCTGACCATTCCTTACTGGGGGCAGACAGCCATTTCACTTCGTTTCTAGAGGGCAAAGCTTTGATTTTCAGGCTGTAATTTCTCTGTACAGTTATGATCCAGCCAGCGTTTGGGGTCATCTTTTACTTGTACAGCATAAATCTACATTATCTATACCCCGCTTATGTGAAATAGCAATAAATCTGTATTATTATAAATAAAGCCACTGTGTATTCTATTCTCACTGGTTTGTGTGTCAGTTGGACTGTGTGTTACAATTACCTGTAGTACATGTACCTGAAAAGTTGGGGTGAGACGGGTGGGCCAAATAGCCAAAAGTCAGGTGGACGACTAAGTAGTTTGGTTTTCTTGGCACATTCTTATGCCAAAGACAGTATAGTAATCATGAAGAAAGTTGGTGTACATTGTTCCAAAGGAGCTGTTCCAAAGTTAAAACTCCTTAATAGGATGTGATGCATTCAGGGGAATGTTGTTGCTCAGACTTTGCTTGATAAACCATTTTGATCTATATTTGAGTTCGAATGGGAAAGGCTATATCATGGCAGTTTGTATAAAGATTTGGGAAGTCTCCTGTTTTGGTCAAGCTAATTTAGAAGAAGGGTTGAAATGACAAAGGTCATTTTACACACATTTCCTTTACAGGTGAGTTCATATACTATAGCTGCATATATATGGAAGTATATCTAACATACTAGGAGAGGTCAAACCATGACACATTAAGGCATGTTATACTCAGAAGAGACAATGAGCCTTACATTTTATGCAAATTAGACTATGACGTAATTTATACAGCACATTTGCATGAGTAATATTGAGTTAAGCAATGGGCCAGTACCTGGCCTGAACATGGTAGGTATTTACATTACTCGCCTGTTGTTATGCAAATCAGCTGAGCTCTGCCTCACATTGTATGTAGTTACATGTTATGTCACAGGTATCAGTCTATCCATGAATTCTGCCAAAGATGCCCCTTATGTGTACATAACAACATGAAATGTTGATGACAACGCATTATTGTTGTGTTATTCATCACGATACACTCATCAGGGCCAAAATTTGATCTAACGTCATACCTTGTTTCTAGGTTACAGCCAATGAGAGGCCTCGCAGGCTACGCGGGGGATTCCCCTTCGGAAAGTCCCAGCATCAGGTATAAAGGTTTCGATCGGCCATTTTTGTGCAGTCGTCTCTCCACGTCCACATATACCTGAAACAAGGAAGTTTTGGTTATAATCATGGGGTCCGTTTGTAGTTGTTAAGGGATTTACTGACCAAATATGGATACCTCAGATGATCCAGAAGGGTGCATAGTCGTTGGTGGCCTGCCGGCTAACGTGCCAGCTGGGACTCTGAAGGACAAGTTGAGTATTCACTTCCAGAGTAGGCGGAAGTCTGGCGGGGGCGACGTCAGGAAAGTGGAGCTGGCAGGCGATGGACAGACGGCGTACGTTTGGTTTGAAGCTCCAGAAAGTGAGTACAAACGTCACGTAAGATCAAGAGCTTATACGTGCGGTATTATTTTGTATGATAAACACATAACAGTTGCACAGCCTCTGTGAGTCACCCTCATGCAACCTGTTAAACGAGTCACGAGATACTGTAATCGACCGTGATCAGCAGTTTGGATCTGGTCCGTGTAAAACATTTTCACATTAGCTTCCCTGTCTAGATAATATTAAAGTTAGCGAAAGGCCTTTGTAATTAATAGTTTTCATTAAAAAATGACATTTTTTTTCAATCAGGTGATGCTTAAAACGGCCTAGCATACATTATTGTACAACGATGCAAGGTAAATATGCTCTGAGTCATACTGTTGTCGAATGTCACGCATCATGAAAGCTTTGGGTGAACCGCTTTGCTACTGGATAGAACACTTCAACAAAACATGTTTCAGGTTACAGGTGCGACCGTGCGAACGATAAAGCAAGGGATATACCCACACTTACGGCGAAAATGTACATGCTGAGGTACTTTTATGACCTCATCTGCTATTTGAAACCTAAGAAACGTTTTGGACTTAACTAATGTATGGTAATCCAACTATATAGATCTACTTTTATCAAGTAATTGTTTAGCTTCGTGATACATGACGAGACGCAGTAAACGTTAAACGTAAGGTATTTCCGGGCGGAGTCTCGGACAAAATATTAGTCTGGTACACACAAAGATGGCGGCATGAACTTTAGCCTCGTGAAATTCAGGTGCGTCACAGGCCTTGTGGAAAGCAGGCACCAAATAAAACATCGTAAGATTACTGAGGCCTCCACAAGTGCCTATCTCTTCTCTATATAGTTCCTGCTTCGTATTGAGGTTTTCTGATAGCGTTATGTCCGTTTTACTGGTCTGATTTGGTCATGCATCAAAAGGTCAGAGTTTCCATTGTTACAGTTAGCATGACGTAACGCTAGATTAGTTGTTTATGTCGCTGCGCCCCTTTCACTTTGTACTGCACAAACTAAGTCTGTAGTCTCACAAAACGAACGTTAAGTATGGGTTTGAGATATTATCGATGTAATGACTTTGAAGTTTTAGTCCTCAATTGGATTTCGTTGATTTTAGACTTGAAGTTATTCACTAAAATAATGCGGATAGCATATAATTTTGTTTATCCAAGACATCTATTCATGCCGAGTGGACTAATGAATGTAGTTCGTTCAAGAGTGAAGCTCTCACATGCACCTTGGCTGTAGATTGACAGAAAGTTTTGTATGTCTGAAAAACCGTTAAGAGCGCCATCAACGAAGGTAAAGTGGAAACAAAGGTAAATTGGACGTGGGTTAAAGTTTATCAATGTTGTGTGTACTAAACCTGCTGTAAGAATCGTTGTCGTCATACGCATTTAGCGATCAGAATGAATTCCTTTTCCAGCGGCGCAAAACGTCCTTCAAAAAGAACAGCTCTTTGAAATCACCGTAGAGGGGGAGAAACGGGAGGTTCCGTTGAAGGTGGAGGCGCGCCGAGCTCCGGACATCAAACCTGACCAGACCGCCGACGGAGATGTGGCCAAGGAATCTACAGGATCAGATCACACTAGTGAAGACAAGAAACCGACCGAAACTTCAGAACAAACCAACACAGAAGGAGAAGCGCCCGGGGAACCGGATTCCGAACGCAGTGATTCCTTGGACGACTTCGTTGTTCTCGAGAGAGAGGGTATCGAAGACTTCGACCAAGCGGAGGTACATTGTATGGTCATGTAAACTAAAGTGTCGTAATTTTACCTAAATAAAACTGTATTGAATGAATGAATCTACCTTATGATGATGTACGTTTGTTGGCCTTGTTTGCATTCAATGTACTGCATTTTTGTGTGACGTCCAGAGCTTCTTTCACTTTCACTTTAGCCGTTTAGGGTTAAACATCAATCTGATATGGTGCGATGCCTCTTTTTACCAAGCTCCTTTGGAATAGTCGATATTGTTAATGATTTCTGTGTACCAATGTATCACAACAATAAATCTGCAGTGTGCATGGTTATGGTACTCGTTAAGGCCATGTCTAATCAGTGATAACGCACTGTTAAACAACACAGCCGACCGCGGGCTCTCCGGAGAAGTACCCCACCACGGAGACTGAACGGAAACAACTGCTACAGGACGTCCAGCGGGAGCTTGGCTTCGAGAAACCTTCGATCGTACCTTCAGTCAACCTGTATGAAGGTATGTTCCCAACCGCATTTTCTTTGCGTTCTCTATAAAAAGGGCAAAACGGGCGACCTCAGACTGAGGATGAAACATGGCGCTTTTCGTTAGCTAGTAGTCATCTTACGTCGATGAAGGTTAGACATCCAGGTAATACGATACGCCAAAAAACAGTTACTCAAGCAACTGGATATGATTTTGAAAAATCATATCCAGTTGCTTGAGTAACTGTTTTTTGGCGTAGTAGTCATCTTGTTGTATACGTAATGCAATGTATATAGCTTCTCATCGGTTCGCGTATTTTAGCCGAGCACATCGGTCCACCCCTACTCTTCTTTGGTGCGTTGGGTTCTTCTACGCGGGTTAACTTTGTTTCCTTGTTGTTATACACCAGCGTTTGTTTATATAATATAATGAATATTGGTGAAATTCAGGTTCTGAATAGAACCGGGAATTGGTCGCCTAGATCAAATAGCTGAAGCCGCATGATCAAGAGAAATTAGAATCAGTGGATACAAAAATACGTTTGATAAATGGCATAGGCATACAACGTAGCATGTCATATATTTTGGAACCGGCTGATATCTTACAGGGAGTACTCCGAATAACTCTGTCAAGTCCAAGACTGACCCAGACAGCGAGAAGCCGCTGAACAACGCCACGATGACGGGCAGCTACCTCTCCCGGGACATCGTACAGTATCAGGAGGGGGCGCTTCTCAAGGTCAACTTTACAATTACATCACACTCTTATCTTTTATTGTTTGATTGTTGTATTTATACCTTTAAGTTGAATAATCATCTCACAAACTTATGGAACTGATCATTAACAAATCTTCTGTATCACGAATAGACTTTTAAGTAATTTAAAAATTACTCTTTTTTCAAAATTATGGCAATCACCCTACCGTACCTTTTCCTTATCAACTGAACCCGCACGGTGAGACTATTTACACGCCCCCTCCTCATTCCGTCTGTTCCAGGTTCACCGGAATGTGATGAACCCCCCTGACGGCGCCACTCCGGAGGAGGAGCCGGAATCCGGACAAGACGAACAGGAAGAAGACACACAGGACGCCGATAACATAGAACCTGAGGAGATAACAGATACAGGTGAGCAAATGATGCTTCTCATGATGCTGAGCTGGTGTGTTACGCCGAAAGGCGGTTATACCGGCTATACAGATACAGATGATGTCCAATATCGAAAAGCAGGTTTATCGCCGCACCAATCATGACATGTCAGCATCATAGTTTGTCAAACTTTGTCATCATACCTTTGTTGTTTGCGCCGACTCTCCAGCCTCCGTAAATGACTAAATAGATAAATAAACAAATAAACAGCTTCACAATTATCGTCCCCAGGTGCTGACGGAGAGGACTGTACCATTCTTGTGAAGGGAGTGAAAGAGACTACCGATGACGACACTCTGAGGGACTTCTTCGAGAGCAAGCGGGTCTCTGACGGCGCGGAGGTCGAGAGTCTGGACAGGAAGGATGGCGTGGTGACGGTCACGTTCACTGAGGCAGCAGGTGGGAGAAACTACTGTCACTGTGGTGTAATGTGCCCAGTTTCATAACCGTGTTAGGTACTTTCCGCGCGTTCTTCATTACCCCACATGGGAAGCTATGAAGAGCTAGAGCTTGATGTAATTCTTTGATAAACCACGGTGGATAAACAGCCTAAGCATAATTGTAGCATTGCTGGGCTACAACTAACACTGTCTTAGCCTGACTAGACTACATCACGCTTCTAGCAGGCCCATTCAGCCCCTGTCAACACAGGCTAAATCCAATGTCATACGTTGGAAGTTCGGTGAGGTAAGGGATATTCTTTTCTTCTTTTCCAGCTGTCAGCGCTGTTTTGAAGAACCGACCCCTTCACCTGGAAGGCGCGGAGCTGGCGGTGTCAGTCCCCGCGGCAGAACGCCCGCGTGAGCCGGCACCTATCGACCAACGCAGGGTGTTCTTAACGGGACTTCCGCAGGGCACTGACGCAGAGACAGGTGAGGCGATGGAATCGTCCTCAAGAGATTTTGCTATAAAACTTGTTGATCCGTGGATTCATGTTTGCAGTCATATGTATATATGCTTCGTTCATCAATAGTCTTTTTATTCTTTAAAGTGTCGATGTACATGGAGGCCAGGACGTAGAAGCGATATCCAGTCCGTTGAATTCGGCCTGGAGCCTGGAACCGTCCTCGTCACCTTCGAGGAAGTCATGCANGTTTATATAATATAATGAATATTGGTGAAATTCAGGTTCTGAATAGAACCGGGAATTGGTCGCCTAGATCAAATAGCTGAAGCCGCATGATCAAGAGAAATTAGAATCAGTGGATACAAAAATACGTTTGATAAATGGCATAGGCATACAACGTAGCATGTCATATATTTTGGAACCGGCTGATATCTTACAGGGAGTACTCCGAATAACTCTGTCAAGTCCAAGACTGACCCAGACAGCGAGAAGCCGCTGAACAACGCCACGATGACGGGCAGCTACCTCTCCCGGGACATCGTACAGTATCAGGAGGGGGCGCTTCTCAAGGTCAACTTTACATCACGCTCGTATCTCTTCTTGTATGATTATTGTATTTATACTTCTCCACACGGCAGTATTGTTTTGGGGTGCACGGCGGAGTTTATATGAGGGTTTGTCCCTAACCTCCTTTGGTCTGGCTCTGTCTGTCCTAATTGCTTTCCATTTCATGGTGGATGGGAGGTGATTTTGACAGTTGCCCTTCCCAGTTCCCAAAACACTTCCTGTGAACTTATAATTAAAAGACCAAAATTCTCCCAAGATGTCTGGAATGTCCCATTTCCTGTCTATGTTGCAAGTTGAATGATCATCAGACAAATTTATCTTGAACTGAACAAATACTCTATACCACGAAACAAGACATAGACTTAAATGGCTCTCTCAAAATTACCGAATTTGGCAATTATCATGCCTGATCTTGTACCGATCAACTGTAGCCGCACGGTGAGACTATTTACACGCCCCCTTCCTCATTCCGTCTGTTCCAGGTTCACCGGAATGTGATGAACCCCCCTGACGGCGCCACTCCGGAGGAGCAGGAGCCGGAATCCGGACAAGACGAGCAGGAAGAAGACACGCAGGACGCCGATAGCATCGAACCTGAGGAGATAACAGATACAGGTAACATCAAGGGTCATGTCGTGAGCAAATGATGCTTCTAGTGATGTCGATTATCGAAAAACAGGTTTATCACTGCACCAATATCAGCATCATAGTTTGTTATCATACTTTTGTTATTTGCGCCAACTGCCCAGTCTCGGTATATGACTAGATAAATAAACAAATAACTAGAAAGGCCGACATTTGCTTTGGAGCAAATACAGCAATGGCTTCACCACATTTTACGACATGGCAGGGAAAGAATGAGAAACACAAGGGAAAACAATGCTTTACAAGATAAAAGAAGCGTCCATGCCCCGCATTCCAATGCTGAAAACACTGCAAAACACTTGAATACAGTTCATACTGTCAGTATGGCATGGGTCTGTGCAGGTGTTAATGAAGTTAACCCCGTTAAATCCCAACAGCCAATCAGCAAGAAGGATAGAGGAAAGCTGCATGCCTATTGGTTGATGCCCTGCATTCCATTGTGATGACTCATGGTAAACACGGCACACTAACACAGTAATACATTTGCTATAACACAGCCAAAAAACTCAAATAAAACCATTCTAAAAGCCTGTATCACAAAAATTAAAAAAACGCCTAGGGGTATTTGCCCACTGTACCTCCATACCAAATTTCAGGACCTTAGGCCCTAAAATGAAGAAGCTGAATCCATTTAAAGATATGGCAGGAGGAGGAGAAGGAGGAGGAGAAGGAGGAGGAGAAGAAACATCAGAAAAAGCAATATGGGTTCACCACCACTTCGTGGTGTGGTGAACCCATAAATATCTTCACAATTATTATCCCCAGGTACTGACGGAGAGGACTGTACCATTCTTGTGAAGGGAGTGAAAGAGACCACCGATGACGACACTCTGAGGGACTTTTTCGAGAGTAAGCGGATCTCTGACGGCGCGGAGGTCAAGAGTCTGGACAGGAAGGGTGGCGTGGTGACGGTCACGTTCACTGAGGCAGCAGGTGGGAGGAACTACTTTCCTGTTATGTAACGTGTTCAGTCTCATAACCGTGTTAGGTACTTTCCGCGCGTTCTTCATTACCCCACATAGGAAGCTATGAAGAGCTTTATGAACCACTATGAACGGTTTAGCATTGCTGGGCTACAACTAATACAGTCTTAGCCTGACTAGACCACATCACGCTTCTAGCAGGACCATTCAGCCCCTGACAGCAATTGTCAACACAGGCTAAATCCAATGTCATACGTTGGAATTTTCCCTCCTTTTCCAGCTGTCAGCGTTGTTCTGAAGAACCGACCCCTTCACCTGGAAGGCGCGGAGCTGGCGGTGTCAGTCCCCGCGGCAGAACGCCCGCGTGAGCCGGCACCTATCGACCAACGCAGGGTGTTCTTAACGGGACTTCCGCAGGGCACTGACGCAGAGACAGGTGAGGCGATGGAATCGTCCTCAAGAGATTTTGCTATAAAACTTGTTGATCCGTGGATTCATGTTTGCAGTCATATGTATATATGCTTCGTTCATCAATAGTCTTTTTATTCTTTAAAGTGTCGATGTACATGGAGGCCAGGAGTAGAAGCGATATCCAGTCCGTTGAATTCGGCCTGGAGCCTGGAACCGTCCTCGTCACCTTCGAGGAAGTCATGCAAGGTACAGGATTTTTCGTTACAAAAAAAGGTCGTTGTTCAATGAAGCCATTGTATAGCAATATCGCATTTGTTGCCATTTAGGGGCATTTTCTAGATATTTCACATCCATACCTGCTTCATGTCTTCCCAGATATGGAGTCAGTCATACGGAAGTGCCAGGGGAAGCCGCTTCGTGGCGCCACACTCTCAGCCGTCCCCGTCTTCATGACAGACTGGATCGTTGTGACTAACCTTCCCGAGCAGGTCGGTAACACATGTTCAACAACGTCGTGTTTTTCAGCATCACCAGCTATCAAAGAAACTCATCGTACCTGAGTATCCAAAAAGATATTCTACATAGTTTAATGTTTTCATGTCTACAAAGTACGGTTTTATGTAGGACCGATTGGGATTCTATGGTTTATAAATAGAACTTACACCATGTGCCCACCTTTGGCTCAGATTTACTTTTTTTATCTTAAAGGCTACCACTCACGAGGACACAGTTTCTCTGTACTTCGAAAGCAAGAGGCGCAGTGGAGGGGGCGATGTGTCCGATGTAAAACTTCTCCCAGGAGAGAAAATGGCGTACGTCCAGTTTGAGGACTACCAATGTAAGTACACATGAAATACTAAACAGTACTGATAGCGACTGCTTTGGGGGAACTGAACGATTGAATTTACTGAATCATTACCCGTTGCTGCAACATTAACTGGAATAGTCTTTGTTTCTAATATACTGAATAGCTACCAAACCTGTATAATGCTTTTTCAAGTGATGACTAGGAAAGCTTCGTACGGAAAGTTGACAATAACCATGTCATGAAGCACTAAATGACGTACTTTGATGTGAACACCTGAAGCACGTATGATCTAGAGAGTACTATTATAATTGTTACTTACTGGAATCAAATCGATCCATACATGTAGGTGTTTCTAACGTCGTCAAGCGGGAGCACAAGCTGCAGCAAACCCCGATACAAGTGCGACCGTTCCATCCTTGCCTCGGAATGAAGACGGCAACTGTCAAGCCTAAGTCAATCAAACTGCCATCACCAATCGTGGTTCAGGTGGACCCGACTGTCATGGAGTACTTGACCAGCGATGTCGACTCGATGAAGTCCGTGAAGTCTTCACTTCGCTGCGTCTCCGTATCCCTGGTGTGGCCGCATGAGGACGACCGCAGGCTCGCAGCCCTGGCCCCATCGTTTGCAGACGAAGAAGCAGCACGCGCCATTGATGAGCATGATTGGTGCCAAGAGGCGCTGAATACCTTCAATAAAATCCTGTTGAGTTTCTCCTCTGAGTCGGTCCAGGTCCCTGCCACTGTATGGGATAACGTCTCGGCCAGACTGGCGCACATTTCCAACCGCGCTGACCCAGACAAAAAAGTGGTGATGAAGGTAAGTCCCACCGACCAGGCTGTGACGCTCACAGGTCCGAAGGTGTGTGTTTGTCAAGTTGTCCAGGCCATACGTGACACCATCTCCAAAGAGGAAGACGAATATGCCAAGGTAACAGCAGTTGTCCTCGGTCCACCCATAGAGATGAAGCCACTGGAGCTGCAGCATCTGCTGGAGACAGGGTACATCGAGGCCATGACGAAGAAACACCGCGTGGAAGCAGACACAGCCGGGCGTCTAGTTTTCAAGGGAGTTTCTACAGCCATCAGCGCCGCTACAGTTGAAGTGTACGAGAAACTGAGGAAGATATCAACCAACCAGATGCCGGTGTCAGCAGCCGAGGGCTTCTTACGCTTCGTTACTAGAGACCCGTGGAAGTCGTACATCAAGCAGTGCATGAAGGAACAGCGGATCCAGGCTCACTGGGCCGTGCAGGGGGGGATGCTCACCGTCGTGGCCGAATCGGAGGATGAGTACCTCAAAGCGATCGACCGATTCAGGAGCACGGTGACGGAGACGGAAATGCCTGTCCATGGTCCGGCCCTGAAGGTCCTCGACTCGGACAAGTGGACCGGTTTCCTCTCTACCATCCAGGACTCGTTTTCGGGTCTTCTTCAGATAACTGTCAACAGCGACAAGGATGGGAAACTCGTGTTGATCACAGGTCCGTCTGGGAACGTCAACATGGCGAAAGAGCAGATCGACCAGTTCTTGATGAACAACACTGTCCTTGAAAGCTTTGTGGAGATGCCAGTCGGTGTGGTCGAGTTTCTGCAAAAGATGAAGAAAGACGTAATCGGCAAGTTTCAGGAAAGACTCCAGAAGGGCGAGGGCTACATCACAGCGACTACAGATGGGGATGTGGCTGGATTCACCGTCGTGGGGACCCAGGATGGCATACAACAAGCCGTCAAGCATCTCCAGCAACTACAGAACAACGTTACTCATCAGGAACTCTCCATCCAAAACCCAGGGATGAAGAAATACTTCTCAGCCGGACAACCAGGAGAAGAAAAGCTGAAGTCTATTGGTGACGTTTTCAACTGCATCATTAAGACACACCAGGAGAAGAAGCCAAACGATGTTCATTGTGAGCCCTTGAACCACGTCCTCCTCCCTCACAGCAGGAAGCTGGTCGTGTTTAAGGACGATCTGACGAAGCACCGCGTCGATGCCATCACGAATGCGGCAAACAAGAATCTGAAGAATGGAGGTGGTCTTGCGGAGGCAATCATAAAAGCAGGCGGTAAGGAGATCCAGGAGCACTGCGACCAAATCATGAAGGAGGAGCCCATGGGCTTGATGGCTGGTGCTGTGCGGGTCACTGGTCCAGGCAAACTGCCGTGCAAGGGTGTTCTCCACGCCGTTGGGCCGAACTTTCATGAGATCAAAGACGACAAGCACTCCCGAGATGAGTTGTTTAAAACAGTCACTAATGTCCTGACGATGGCATCAAGATATCGCTTCAGCTCTGTAGCGATCCCTGCCATATCCTCCGGCATATTTGGGGGACCGCTAGATCTCTGCACCAAAACAGTGGTCAGGGCTGCTGGCCTGTACTTCAAGAGGAACAGTGACAGCAACGTCAACGAAGTCCACTTTGTCGGAATCGACATGGATATCGCCCAGTCGTTCAACAAGGCCTTGCTGGAGACCTTCGATGAGTACGGAGGATGGAATCCCGATTCGGAGTCACGAGAGAATAGTCTGGAGTGGGTCGTGCTGCCACCAGAAGCACGGGGACCACCGCCCTGCCCCCCAGAGTATGGCGAGCACCTGGTCACCCCGGGTTCGTACAGCATGTTCACCAACCAGGGACTGAAGATCACGCTCACAAGAGGCAGCATTTCGGATCAACAGGTGATTATCCTCCACGACTTTAGCTTCATTTATGCATTTCGTTTTTTATGCTGCTGTAAGCGGACATAAAGAATTCAACTGACGATTTGTGTTTTTCTAGGCGGACGTTATCGTCAACACAATCGGCCCAGACCTAAACCTAAGGACTGGTGCCGTCTCCAAAGCACTCCTGGATGCAGGTGGACCCAAACTTCAGGTAGGTTTTCTTCTTTTGTCTTTTCGTACTCAATGACGTTTTCATTTCATCCAGACCAATTCTTTCTTTTACACGCAAAACGCAACAGGTTTTTGTCTTCTCTAGGTGGAATGTGACAAGATCAAGAAAGACCTCGGAAGACTCCCGGCTCACGGAGAAGTTGTGCAAACGTCGGGGGGAAACTTGGGATGCAAGCAAGTGTACCACGCCGTGTGCTCCTTCTGGGCCCCACAGGACAGCGCAAAGTCTGAAGACGTAAGCCCGTCCCCTTCTCTCCATCTTGCATCTCCGCACATAATTTACTTATGTACCACGATAACAGCTATTGCATTATACAGTTTTATGATTATTTCCGGGTTCTTTCCGTAGGTGCTACGCAAAATTGTTTCGGCATGTCTGAAAGGTGCAGACAAGGACAGCATGCGCACCATCGCCTTCCCTGCCCTTGGAACGGGCGGCCTGGGTTATCCTAAGGACGTCGTCGCCCGTCTGATGTTTGAGGAAATACTGTCACACAGCAGCAAGAACCCGGCGGGTGACCTGGAGGAGACCAAGTTTGTGATCTACGATCAACCGAGCTTTGAAGTAGGCACTTTGATGATATAAACCATAAATAATCTAATCCCTATAAAAATATTGGTCCAATTGACTTAAAATGTAGTGCGCATGTAACACAAATCAGGGAGGAATATACCTTATTTCTTCATACATTGAAATTGGTGTTTCGTTAATTCTTTTACAGAAACGTGTAAACAATTGGGATCTTTGTTGTCTTTTTTAGGCCTTCCTGTCCGAGCTTGGTAAGCACACCGAGATTGGTGCAGGGGCTGCAACCTCAATGGAGCCATCAGCACCTGTGACTGCTCCTGACATAGGAGGTATGTCACATCGATATCTTCATCGATCTTCTCATCTGTTCAATATTTCTTATAGCAGTTCATTTATGGTGACAGGAAATAAATTACATTGTATTTTCTTTTCTAGAGCCTGTCGCGGTCCAGATGACCCCAGACGGATCTTTCAAGACCAAAGTGACCATGCGGGACGTAGTGGTGGAGGTGGAGCAAGGTGACATCACCAGGGAGAAGGTCGACGCCGTCGTCAACCCCACCCGAGGAGACATGGACCTGTCACTCGGTACCTAATGGCGCCTGGCGCCGTCACATTTGAGCGTAGCATATCATGCGTCTTTGATGTTGTAAAATATTCAAGTAGGCTGTGACAGAACCAATCGCCGATAAGGGCCTGTGACTGCCTTTTCCACAGGACTATCCCACAGGACTATCCCGAGAATGCCTTAATAGCACGACGAATGTGCCCGGACCCTCACAAAAACAACAACAGCACGTTTTTGAGACACTTGGAGGCGGTTTAATCGAATGTCTCCCGCTTTATTACAGGTAAAGTCTCCCAAGTTCTGAAGAGGAAGGGAGGACCTGTGGTACAAACGGAATGCGAAAAATATGGTAAGTTTCCTTTACATTGCATTTTTGTATAGTTATAGTTAGCAAAAATCTCCTTCGAGTCAATTATATGTTTGATGGCATTACAGACTTTCCTGAGTCTATGTTTATAATTAGTAATCTTGAACGTTATATTGTAGGTCCTTAAACATGAACAATGCATTCTTTATAGACAAAAACAAGTTGAAGAAAGACGGCGTGGGCATCACAGCAGCTGGTGGACTGGCTGCCAGGTACATCCTCCATCTTGTTGCTCCCGGATTTGAGACTGAGAAGTGGAAGAAGGCAATCATCAACTGCCTAGCCTTCGCAGAAAGTCATCAGCTGACAAGCTTGGCCTTTCCAGCACTGGGAACCGGTAAGTAGTTTGGCGGTAACGTCATCCGTAGAAAGGCGACTTTAACATGAAAGAATCTTAGCGGATCTTTGATTGGGCTTTTAACAATGATGCAAAATCTGCAGTAATATACACTTGTCCTTAGTAGAAATATCATATAGATATGTGTGTTCATTGATTTTGCTTTGAACATAGTCTTTTTTGTTATGCCATTTTCAGGACAAATGGCCAAAGACCCAACAGAGTCAGCCACGATGATCATCGAGGCCATCGCTGAGTTCGCCCAGAAGAAAAACCCCAAACACCTGAAACGTGTCCGCATTGTGATCTTTGACGCAGGCATGATAAAACCGTTCCACGACAAGTTGGGGAAGTGTCTGAAAACGTCTTCATCCTTGTCTCTGAAGAGTTTTGTGTCAGGTGTGTAATCGGAGTGGTGGTACCTGTCTAATTTCTTACAGACTATAAAATGTCTCAAATAAATAATGAAACAAGGCTTAGCGCTTAGTACTAGTAAGTCAAATGGTTTCCTTCCCCATCTAACTGAAAAATAATGATTTTAGGAGTGAAGAAACTGGTGAAGAAGATACGTCCGGATCCAGCCAAGCCGCCGCCTCCAGCACCACCGAAGCCAGTGGTTCTGTTGGACATCTACGCGGGCAGCAAGGAGGACGTGGAGTCTGCGGTCAACAAGATCCACGAGACCGCCGACCGGGAGAGCAAAACTCACTACGTCACCGACAAGAACATCGCACGACTGACAGACGAGGACGTCGCGACTATCTTGCAGAAGGCGTTAGAGCGAGATGTCTGCATGGAGATCTGCAATGGCAGGAAGAAGATTCGCCTAGAGGTATGAAGTTGGATCTTCGATCATAGTTTCTGAGCGGTGTTTAACTATACTTTAGCCAGTTCCCTCAAACCTGATGAACTAGTAGATTCAATATTAGATGCGGGCAAACAGTTTTCTGTCTCTTTGATGTCTCTTTTGTAACACCCTTAAGGGCAATACAAAGGTGCATTTCTGTGTAACATGTACATGTTATTCTTCGCCCAGGGTCTTGCTGAGGACATCCTCGTTCTACAGACCGAAATCCACCAGATTCTGGCCCGGGTGATGAGCGAAGGGAAACAGCGGGAACACGCCCAGCTCATCGCCGCAGTCATCAAGTGGGTTTACGTGGATAACGGCACTGAGGTGGAGTTCGACCGGCTCACCAACCTGAAGATCGAAAACGCGCTAAACGAGGGGCACACTCGGGTCAGGGTTGACGTTGATGACGTCGGGGAGTGTATTGCGCACCTTCAACAAAACGTCTTAGTGACGGTAGAAGAGGGGTATCGCTACAAGCTTAAGAGGAAAGCTGCGGGTAAGTAGCACTTGTATAGAAATGAAATGAAATGAGCTGTATTGTCTTGGGTTGTGTAGAGCGTATGTGAAATGGTTTCTTGCACCAATACTAAGTGCTGCTCTGGGCTCAGCGATGTCCAGATCAACGTCAAATATTCCGGCAGAAGAGTTCAGTGGTGAAGTATTGTTGCGTTTGACTTTTAATAAGGGTACCGATTCCCAAATTAAAATAAAACGTCAAAAGACCGATCATTGACTACTTCTCCTTCTCCCAAAGGTGATCCAGAATTCCCGTCTACTTGGACTTCTGTGAAAAGTGACTTCGACATGGTCAGTGTGGAGGCCAACAGTCCGGAGTACGACGGCATAGTCAAGGCATTCATCAGATCTGCCGGAGGGAATGGCATTGAAATACAGTCGGTAAGGGTAAAATGTTTTACATGTATCTTATTTATCACAGCTTAATAAGGCTTAAAAATGGAAAGTATTTTCGTTTTAGCACTGAAAATAATAACTTTGGATTTGTGTGGCGTTTAGTAATAACTTTGCGCGTAGTTGACCATAGAAATTTAAGTATGTATTAAAAACGACTAAATATTCTGGTTTTTTTTTGTCCTTTGTCAGGTGAAACGCATCCAGAGCCGCCTGTGCTACACGCAGTACATGACCACCAAGCGGGAGAAAGAAACGAGCGGCCGGATCAGTAACGGAAACCCGGAGCGCCGTCTGTACCACGGCACGTCGGCTGAGACGTGTGACAAGATCGCTCGACACGGCTTCAACCGGGCATTCTGCAGATCAGGTAGGAAATTACTCCCCAAGCAGAGATTGGGTCTGTTTCGGACTTTTTTTCTGGGTAAAAATTCTGATGATGGGATGTCCTAGGTTTTTAGAATGTAAATCATCTTGTCATTTCGTACAACAGGACAAGGATGGTTTTAGACCACATGACAACAGTCTGTATTCTTTTCCCCACAGAAAACCTGTTTGGATCCGGTGTCTACTTTGCGAGCTCAGCCTTCTACGCCCTGCAGGATTCCTACTCCCGCCCTGACGACCGCGGCTACAAACACGTCTTCGTGGCCAAAGTCCTGACCGGAGACTACTGCAAGGGCGCGCCGAGCCTCGTGGCGGCTCCGCCGAAAACTGAAGACGGCAGCCTCCTGTACGACAGCGTGGTGGATGACGAGAACAACCCGAACATCTTCGTGGTGTTCCACGACACCGTGGCGTATCCCGAGTACCTCATCACGTTCAAAGGTAACGTTGTCATTGCAGCTTCTCGTACAAAGAAAGGGGCCTCATGGCAAATAATTGGATTTTAGTACTACGTTGCTTATTTGACTGGTAAAGTAGACTCCATAGTCTATTCGACCAAATCTATTTTGTCTATTCTGAAGTGTCGAAATGGTCTGTAAGGGCTCTCTCTCTAATCATAGCTTCTGTTTAAAGGCATATAACGTTTCGGTCACACAGATCAACATGAAGTTCAGCGAATGATTCGTGTTATTTCGTCCTTTGTAGAAAAGTCCGACACCCCAGCTGACTGGACCAGGATGAGGTACGATACGGCTCTCGCCATCGAGCCCGTGGATCCCACAACGGAGGAGTATCAGCGTGTGTCGCAGTTCTTCACCGTTACCAACACTGGCAACAGAACTATTGTTAAGGTATCGTCTCTTCTACATCATTTCTTAAATCCTATTTGTATCTCTGGCTCTCCTATTTATGGTACTTAGACGTGTCTGTACATTTAGATATCTGCAATAAACAAATATGAATTCCTTTTGTAATTTTCACACAGATCGAACGGATCCAAAGTCGGTTCCTGTGGACAAAGTACCAGGAGCGGAAACAGGTGCTGTCCGCCATCTTTCCTCCCGAGATGCAGTTCGAGCGGCAGCTTTTCCACGGGGTTTCTGGGAACATGTGTGAGGACATCAGCATCCATGGCTTCAACTCTCACAACGGAGGGAATTACGGTAAGGATTTACGTTTAATCTTCTGTCGTCGTTTCAGGTTTGAAGTGTCTATGATACATAGGTCTGGAAAGTGAACAACATAGCCTATCATGTAATACAAAATAAATCAGTCAACTGGATAGATTCTCTGAAGAGTCAAACATTTCAGACAGCAAATTATATCTTTCATCAGTAACTGATGATAAATGAAAGATATTGTCAACGTCTGACTCTTCAGAGAATTCATCCAGCCACTCGTTTTATTTTGTATTACGTAATGTTCTACCTGGATGCATAACCTTCATCGACGTAGCACAGCCTATCTTAGAGGGGAATAGCCTTATCCTGTGTCTACAATCTTATATCCGTCTTTATGTCTTGCTGTACACAGGCCAGGACTACGGTGTCGGTGTGTACTTCACCGTCAACTCGGCTGACTCGGCACACGACCGTCACGCCCCGGCTGACGGTACGACCGGAGAGCGGCACATGTACCTGGCGCGGGTCCTGACGGGAGGGTTCTGTCAGGGGGCACCAGGACTGACCCACCCCCGGCCCTGGGACCTGCCGGACGGGACAGGAGACGACGTCTACCTGAGTGCCGTGGACAACACGGAGGATCCCAAGGTTTTCGTCATCTTCGACGTCGTCGCTGAGGTTCAGGCTTACCCTGAGTACCTGATCACGTTTAAATAAGCGCATAATGCATCAAGAGACACTTCTGTGTCTTGCGTCGCTTACGCTGCATTTTTCTGGCTTCATACAATTGAAAGAGAAATACTATTATTTCTAGCAAATATGTCTATATGTACCTGTAAACCTGTAAATGAAGGAAGGTTCAAATATTTGAGACCAAATTTAATTGGTATTTGCTGTGGCACATTTTGTTGATTACAATAGAATTAACGGCTATTTGTCAAAGACAAGGAGTTGCAGGTAATGCTTTTCAAGTATATCCAAGATATAAAGTCTGTACTACACTAGTGCACAGTGATTGCCTTACTAACTCAAGTATCGGTAATGGAGAAAGAATACACGAAATCGGCGTAGTGAAAACATTTATCGAGAAACTAGTAATTACCAACCAGACGAAAAGTCGTTGCTTTTACATTATTGTCTGACTGTTGAAGTTTAAATCACTATCCATATTCCTGGATGGGCAGTTTGCTTTACCACTTACTATGACTAACATGTCCCTATCACATTCTTCTTATATAATAGATTATAACAATTATGTACATTGACAACTGGAATACCGATTGGTCGATATTCTTTACATATACATTTCTATAATGGTGGTCAACACCTTGTATCTTTACGTTTCTATAGCAATAGTTGAATCAATGGATGTTATTTCCAGACACGCTGTTAACGATGGAATGGCTTAAGGCACAGATTATGAATAACCAAGAATGGAAATTGCTTGTGTTTATCTGATAAAAAGCTTGGATTGATCGACGTTCTCTGTATTGTGTTGTGTTGTGTTGTGTTGTGTATTTACTGTCTGTCCTCCCCACTATCTGCTGTCTCTGGTCTCCCCACGTCTGGCGGCTCGGCGTAGTCGTGCGTGTCGTCCCCGCCCGAGTCCCTGCCCGTGTCCCTGTCCTCGTTCTTGTTCAGGTCGTGTTTCTGGTTCTCCGGCTTGTCGTCGGCATCGCCGCCGTGTTCCTGGTGAAGAAACGACAAGATCAGATAACAAAATAGTTTTTTGTCGTTTTATCCATCACTGTGAATTTCTCTGTCGCATCTAATCATTTTCCCACTCGCATCCGACCAAAAGACTCCCGCGGTCAGCTTCTTGATGGCTACGGGCCACCTTCTGGGACCTAACTTCCCGTGTCTGACCTTTTGTGGTTTGTTGTTCGAGATTTCCACCACCCATGTGTAATCACTCAAATGCACGAACACACACGCAAGCAATCACACATACAAACTAAGGATAGATGAAGTTAAAAAAAATTGCAAGCAGTCCTTACGGTCTTCCTCTGCTTGTTGACCGTGGCGTACTGTACTTCCGGCACGGAGTCGTAGATGTTCTCCTGTTTGGGCGGGTGGAACGTGGTGTGGCCGTTCGATGCCGTAGTGTCGTCGGAGCTGGAAGGTATATAAAAGTGGCTAGATACTGTGTAAACTTGTACATAGATTTCTGAATTGTATATGTCAACAGATGCATTTCATTTGATCGATCATATTGATTTATTTGTAGTTGCCTAATTCATTCCTTCTTACCTTTTCGTAGCTGTCATGGGAACAGTCTCGTACACGACAACCTCGCCATTACGTCTCTCGTTCCCACGGTGTCTCTCTCTATCTTTTTTCCTGGAGGAAAAAGACAAACACAAACAACACTTCTGATGACTTTGATGTAATAGGTTGCTGTTCCAGTAGCGTACAGGTATACAATATTTCGACGTGACAGATATGTTTTAGAAGACAGAATTAAATCTTCGTTAACACGGTAAGGCACAATAGATCATTAGAATTATGTAAACTTGTAACTTTAAGGACGGTCGGAGTTGTACTGAACAAGGGAACTGGGAGATGATCTTCAGTATTGGTTTGACCTGTCACCCCTCATCTCTGAATATAGGACTGTCCATGTGACCTGTGACCCTCGTTATGTGTGTAAGTCAGCCATGCCCTCCCCAACCAGCAACAGGTATTCCTTTTGTATCATTTCATATTCTAGCTAGCGTCCTATCTAATATCCACAGATTTTGCACCATGGAAGTATATTATGTTACAGCTGCATCATAACATGAAGGATGCTCAACTTTCGATTTTTTTTCACGCCGGGCGGGCGGTCTTGTATGCGTACTCGTGGATTGTTTTCTTGGCTTAGACTCCCAACCCACATTTCCCCCAAAAGAACAACTTATGTGGGTCTATGTCAGGATAAGCGCTTGAATGTTAGGAAATGGTAAGTCTTACTGTTTGCAGAGTATGATAACGAAGACGAGAAGCACCACTATAAGGAGGACCGCTATGCTGAGGGCCACGATCAGGATAAGTACTGAAACACAGAAGGCAAAAATCTTGAAGTGCTGCCACCCTTTAACAACATAAGAACAAAGTATTTCACATGAATAACGGTAAGGCATGATGGTATTTTGTTGGCATCTGCTTACGGTTTCTACGGGGAAGAAAACTGCAATAAGTCACTACTCCTAAATCTTGACCACAGTAATGACCACAGTAAAGCTGAATCCAATACTAAATGCCCATGTGACATGTACGAGACGGTAGCCTCAGTCACGAAATGGCGTCTTTCAGTGGGTAATCTTTCCGTTTTCATCTGTTATTTCTCTTCTATCGCACACCCGGTCTCTCTTGCCATCACCGCCGCTCGTATTACACAATGCGCTCACTATAACACGTATTGTAATGGCGCTGGCAAGATAGGGTGTACTCGCAATGTCAGCCGGCGATTCAAAATCTGAAGGGCCGAAGAGAGCAGAATAATCTACTGCTTCCTCACCTGCAGCAACCGTATATACAGTATAACTCTCTGTACACGTACCATAGCTAAATTTGACACGAGAGGATCGCTTGTCTGACGTCCCAGGATCGGCCTCGGCAACAGGCGTGGGTAGTCCGTCTGTAGTGTCGTGGCTGTCCTTGGTGCTGAACGGCCTTCGGTAACTGTCAGTAGGACCTATGGGTCTCGCTATAACAAATTCACAGGCTCGTTACTGTAACCTTCTGTTGTCGTATATCTAAATGGTTAGTTAGCCGTTTCTATAGCAACTTGAGATGTTTATATCTACGCATGTTTGTGATCAATAGATTCAGTGAGCCGTACAGTTCAGGAATATTGTGTATCAGGCTATGGAAGTATTTTTCTGTCCCTACCTGGACGCTCTGTAGTTTTGGTTCTCCAGTTTGTTCCGCCTGTTTCTGTCACTGCAGCTGTTCTCTTTGGCCCTTCAGATTTGGGAACAGACAACATAATACGGGCATTTTCGTTTTGCTTGTGTCGGTGTCTGTTTCTGAATAGCCAGTATAACTGCCCTTTGACGTAACGCACAAGTTATGATTAAACATGAGTAAAACGTCCCCACCGCACGTGGAATAGCAACCAGTTTTCACTTGTCTCAAACACAATTATCGTCAGTCTTACAAAGTCCGACTAATCTATACCCTCGTTAAGCGGCGTTACCTATCGTGGTGACTTTGTTGGGCACGCACTCCGGGAGTTGGTCGAACTCGCCGTTATCCTGGCACGTGGCGGTTCTCGGTCCGACCCGGGTGAAACCCCACCGGCAGCGGAAGGACGCCTTGTGGCCCGGCAGGAAGAAGCTGGCGCTCGTCATACCGTCACGTATGTTTGGTTTTGGGCACTGTTTTATCGCTGTATAAATAAAAAAAGGCATCGATGAGCACCGAATTATGTTTGAATAGTGGAGAATAGAAAGGACCTGATCCAGGCGGTATCTCTAGTCGACTAGTCCACAATATCCAGACGATATTTTTAGTCCAGTGTTTTTATTGAAATCAACGTACAAACTATACGTATATGGTTGAGTGAAAATAAAAGTACACCGTGAAAGAGTGGACAAGTTAGCAGCCCTATCGTTAGTGGGTAACGTCGGTGGAAACATTGTATAGCTGGATGATAGCTTAAATTTTTCAATCAGACATTATGATGCGGCTTAATTTCCATATGACGCCATGATATTTTTTTTTGCGAGAAGTAATAACGTTACAGAAAAGCAGACGATAAACATTTTACCTTCGTACAGCAGAGAGAATCCACCCCCGCTTCCGTGCGGATCGGACGAGAAGTAGAGGTTGACGACGTTGGACTCCACCACGTACCCGTCCTTCATGTCCTGCGGTTTCAGAACCAGCCCGGAGTCGGTGTCGTTGTTCCAGACGGACACGTAGTCGTTCTTGTCCGGGATGTCGTAGTACTTGAACTGGAGTCGGACAAACCTGTCCTGTAGAGGGATGGAATGGCATGTGGTACCCATACGTCTTCATGTCTCGATTGGTGTGATTTTATACGGCGTTTACGCACTTACGCATTTAAGTACGCATTTAAATGGTTTAAGCATTACCTTATCTTTACAATAATGCAGAAAATACAATACAAAGGTAGCAACAACGATACAACGTAACAACGATACTTCGATGTGATTCTTACTCGTGGGTTGACCCTGGGTTCATATCAAGTAACGTTCACAACCCATATCAAGTAAAATGACGACGTTTAAGGGATTTTCTCTGTCTGCTCCTCACCTCTGGAACAGTGATGGTCCAAGAACAGATCTTTGATGTGGGGAAGGGGTTGGGCCAGTTGGGTGAGTAGACGGTACCCCTCGTGCTGTACAGGTTTCCTCCGCACCGACCCATCTTCACTGGAGAACACACATGTCAGATCTACTCGGTACATCTCGATTTCAGTATTAGCATTACAATGTATTGATATCCGTACAAACGTAAAAGAACCCAACAAACTTGTCTGTATTTTTTTATATCTGTATAGTAGATGTATGGACTTGTGTGTTTGGCTAAAAACTATTTAGGTCTAGAGGACGACTGCTTTACTCGTGTTTACGCGTTCAAACAACATGCAGGTCGTCGTCGTTGATTTATCGATCAACCACTGAGAAACAATTACTTTGAACTTTCAAAAGCACGTGTAATTAAATTCTTAACCTACTAATTCCACATCGAACATTACGTCAACACTAGACAGATATGAATGCAGGGGAACAGATATGAGAATTACCATCGAACAGTGCCATGCTGCTTTGTCCCCCGCAGAACTGCCGGTTGTCCCCGCTGCAGGGCGTGCTGCAGTCGTTCACTTCCCGCAGGATCCGCTGGGAGGTCCTCGGTCCTGTGATGCAGTAGCAGTGGGTACCCCGATTGACCCCGCCGTACTGTGCCCCCTGGCGGCGACAGAAGTCCAGGCAGTATGGGATGGTGAGTGTGGCAAAAGGCTGTTGACGTGTGATTCTCCACACGTTGTACGGGTTTACTGCTTTGTAGCATCCAAGATATCCCGGCGCTGTGCAGCACGGCAAAAACAGGTGGAGGATGTTTTAGAAATGTATTGCGCACACTCGAAAACATGTTCAGCCTTTCCCTTGGCGAATATTTTGAAGTAATGATGGCCACCATACAAACGACTCTCAAAATTGACAGAAAAAAGGTTTGGAACTTGCATGGTAAAATACGTTCCGGCCAATCCTACCTTTACAGTTCTGGATGCGACATCCTAGCGCACTTCCAGGGGATTGTCCTGTGTAACACCAAAGAGTGGATCGGCCATCAGGGTTCCTGGGTTTACATCAGGAACAGAAAAAACAAACAAACATTGTATCTGAACACTTGCAAGTACATGTATAAAATAGTGCATTGAATAAGGGAAGGCGAACAGTACTTTGTGATAGAAGTAACCGTTGCAACCATTTTGACGGGAACGTGGCAAAAACAGCAGATGCGAGTTTTGCTTCTCTTTTTTGTTTACGTCCATATGGATGTAAAACTACAACAGAGGAGCTTGCCTGCAGTAGTTGTGTTCTCCGATGCCCTGCGATCCTCCAGGATATCTGGCGGTGGACACCTGCTTCCCCCCGCCGGTATCAGCCCAGGACATGCACGCTGTTCCCACGCCGGAGTACGGCTCCGACTGGTTTCCTCTGTAGTCACTTCCCGTCAGCGTGTAACATTCTGTAAAGCAGTAAATCCACCGGGATATGAGGTTTTCTATCTTTATTTACTTTTAGTCAATATTTCTGAGGGGGTCGAAAATGGAAGACACAAAGTGCCATCTTCAGGCATTGCATAACGCAGCGGTGGTCACATTCGTCGTAGGACGTTGTACGATCATTTTGATAGTGTCATTTTCAAACAGGCTGTGACAGAAACTATTGCCGACAAGTCCTTTCCCGTAACAAGATAGTTGGAATTTTGCGGGACATATTCAGGACTGTCTCATGAATGCATTCAGTCAGATCGTGCGAGGATAATACGTCGTGTGTGATTGGACCCTAACCTTCGTACCCAGTACTTTGGACCATCTTGAAGGAAAAAAATGAGAAGCATTTAATACCTGTGCAGTGTTGGATGTCACACTGTGCCTCCACCAGTGATTTCCCCCCAACCAGTACGTAACACCAGGGCTTCAGGTCCCCCACCCGCGGGGCCCGGCAGTAGTTGTGCAGCGGCTTCTGTCCGCCAGTGGCGCTCCACTGTAGACACGGGTCCCCGGACTCAGACACGTTCACTCTTCCCTCGTACACCACACGGTCATCCACTCTGGTGTAGCATTCTGGAAGGGAATAAGTGACAAAAACCTTTTTTGAGTGTACGGTATTTGACATTATTGGTTTTGCAACTATTTCACTATTGCACTAACTGGTGACCAACAAAACGGTATGGCTATCTACCAAAACCACTATGATAATACAAGCAGTAGTAAGT
Source organism: Branchiostoma belcheri (assembly GCF_001625305.1). Lineage (NCBI taxonomy): Eukaryota > Metazoa > Chordata > Leptocardii > Amphioxiformes > Branchiostomatidae > Branchiostoma > Branchiostoma belcheri. The sequence continues at coordinate 1,556,932 of NW_017804398.1, forward strand.
AATAGTTATGAAACAAGATTGAACTGCAATGTCAATTGCAGTTCAATCTTGTTTGATAATGACTTCTACCTACAAAGATGAACTTTCAAGATAAGTAAGTAATAGTATTCAGTATACTGTATCGTTTAACCATATTGAGAAAAAAATGTGTACTGACACTGCCGGTTGATCTTGTATATCACCCATACAGGGTTATATTCTGCTTTACTGTGGAACTTAGATGTGCTGTTCTGTACGAAGGGATAGCTACACTGTACACAAACTCAGCGTACTGAATACATTTGCCTGCGGTGTTCTACACGCCCAGTGACCAGGGGGTATCGACTTAAGTTGCCTAAGATTACAGAGACTTTCGCCGAATAGAAAAACGCAACGAAGCCGATCTCCTCATCAAAGGTATAGCCCCTACATCAAATGTAGGTCATTTGTCTATGACAAGTCATAGATGGCTATCTCGGTCAACAGAGACTATAGTGACCATCCAAGGACAGCTTAGAGGTCAAGGTTTGACCTTCATAACTCTCCAATCGTAGGTTTAGGCTTCGGCGTAGTTTTGGCGTGTACTAGTATAGGCGTTTCTATCGTTTTTTTTTTTGTGGTACGAGTGAAGATCTGCTTGGATATTAACGTTAGACCTTCATTAGATCAGACGACGTTCCATACCTATTCTATAGGAAGAAATATTGAATTTATGTTATTCTCGAAAGGAACAGTTTTGAACTGCATACCTATGCCATAATGCTTCTGCAGAATGTCTGACATTCTGTGCATCTTTGTTGCAGGAAGAGGAACAGAAGCTCCTTCTCAGAGGCTCCTGTAATATCTAGCTATCACATTCCGGATATTGCTGTGATGTTTGTGCCTTGTGGAGTACTACTGTCTTCACACCGTAGTTTATCTGATGAGGCAATTATCTTCGCTAGCCAACGTCATTCTGAGAAAGTCATTCTGAGCTCCGTTGAAGGCGAGTCTTTGCCCTAAACCTGATTAGAATTCTCAGCTTTGATATATAGTACTAACAGTGATGAGCCGGCCGATGTTGGTATTTCATTAATAAAGAAAGGCTTAGACAAACAAATATTGGTTATGTCGTGTAGCTAGACTAGAGTGTTCTTACCTTCAAGTTGAGAGCGGACTCGGACACAGACTAGCGCCACTAAGCCGAGGAGGAAAAGTTTCTCCCCCATGTTGCTTCAGACTTGGATGAAGAACAAACTTGGTTGTTTTTGCTTTAATCTGGAACAGAATTGTTGGTCCCCTTCCTGACGGTGAGATCAACACGGGAAGTCAGACGTCCTTGCTTCACTGTCAGGTTACAGGCGGTGAGGCTGAGGGGAGGTTCGTTCATTCCGACACGGTAAAGTATTCAAACTGTAGCTTGCATGCATTCCTATACCCATGCTCCAAACGCATTTTAAAAGTTTGTGTTGTATCCGAGAGGGAATATTGTTCTTAAACCCCTTTCCACTAGTGGCCCACTGTTCTGCGACTGCCGAGTGACCAAATATATCGCCCAACGAATTTCATAGATGTAACGAACGAATTTTTCTTTCAATGTTTTGCATGTCTTGTCTTTTGAACCACACTTTTACCTGAACATCTTACATCATGTTCCAATTATCAGCCTTAATCCCTAGCCAGCCTCTGATCAAGTTTAACACATCTAATTATATCGCTGGAAACCACTATATAGACCACAGGTAACGAATCTTCCCTAATCCTACTGAAATCCCAGCTTCCAAGTTCCTTATCTATCCCGGAACGTTTCCTGTCTCCAGCCAACCGCCATCCGCCTATTATTTGGAGGGATGACCCGAGGTTACCACTGGAACGACCTACAGTAAGCAATTGGCCTTTGACATCGGATGTTTTCTATTCGCCGGTGTCCTACCGGGCGCCCTATCTGAGAAGACTTTAGGTCGGCTTGTACGATCTAACTAGTCTAAGTAAGTACTAGGGAAAGTGGTCAGCGAGGGCTACTTCAAAACTGATTTCAGGGATGTTCAGTCAGCAACCACGTCCAATTTCTTACCTAAGGGTTAAAGACATAAAATGGTCGAATAACACTGTCAAAGGCACGTAGACCATATCGTCAACACAAAACCAGGATATCTTTAAGCATTGTAAGTTTTATTGCAACAATAATCATCATAGTTTATTCAAACAGTTGTCATTTTGTGTTACAATATTAATATTCTATAAAACGGTCACGCTCAGTGCAGTGTAGGGCATCAATAGACAATAGATACAGACAAACCAAAAGAACTATTTAAAACCACTACATATACGTCTTTTGTGTGCACTACATGTGAGCATTATGCATTGAAGGACTCACAGATTAAAGTTAAACAACGCCAGTCGAAAACATAATGCCGTGTTTGTGTAAATATACTGACCAGTGATGTCTGACATGTCGACAATGCCTTCTTGTTACCCTTTGCCAGCATCGTGAGTCAAGTAAATTCACATTGTCAATTACAACAACACTAAAAAGTTAATTCTAATGTAAATTATATTATAAATGTAGTACCTCTAAGTTACATACGTCTTGTATGATATAATGCTGTTAGAATGATAGAATAATAAACAGAATTTATAAGAAGAAATTGCATTACTTATTAGTTGACCCCTTATATGTTCGTCATCATCCCATATCTGTAACTTAATTATCCATCTCTACACGGCGTAAGTAGCCCCAGTCTTGTCCGGCGGAGGGCGGATTTGAGCGTACACCGTCTCCGGCTGGGTCCGTCTGACTGGGGCGTCCCAGTTCATGGACAGGTCCAGTTCTGTGTACGTCACTTCCGGTTCAATGTCACTGTCCACATCATCACTCTGAAGAAGAGGGACAAGGAGGTGGGGGGGGGGAGAAGTTGAATTCAGCGTGAGTGAACTACTTTTGGGGTACTGATACTCGTATGCAGTGTCACATTCAGGTTTTCAGCATGTGTCACAGCTAAATGTCCTTCGTGCATGGCATAGAATCAAAAGGGCTTGGTCATATAAATGATACTCTCATATCCATCCATTACAAAAAGACCTGATCTGACAAGTTCACCTCAGGGATGAGTCTTATCAGTAAGTACTTATAGTATCTGACTTACCATGTCTGCATTTTCCTGGGGGTTCGGGCCAGCCGTACCATTTGCCATGGAGTCACCCTGCTGTCTGAACAGTAGAGTGCAGAGCGGTTAGCATGTTGGTATGTTAGCATGTTAGCATGTTGGCTTTGAGGTGTTATTACATGGCCTCACTGAGCACAGGGCAGTCCTTATTACATAAAGCTGTCCTGGTGACGTTACCAGTAGACTGTCCCGTCGCTGTAGTTCATACACAATACCACGGTCTTACCAGTGTACATACAACTGTGGAAAATAGAAAACTTACCCACTTGAGGACATGTCTGACATTGGCACGTTTTCAGATGTAGTACCACCGGTAGGTGGCGCTCTTATTTCTGTCCTGTAGTTCTCCATTTTCTGATGCTTGATCTTGTGGTTCCTGAGGAGAGGGCACGAAAAGAACAGGACGGCTATGATCAGATATCAAGAATAATACTGTCTTCAACGGAATTTTATCGCGATCTGTCGGCAATAATGTTCTCTGTAAACAGGATATCGTACCTTCTTCGACAGCTCCATACGACCAGTATCAGCAGCAGGAATAGGAAAGCCAACGCCGCCACAGCGATAGCGATCAAGGCGAAGACTGCAATGATAGCAAAACAACACAATCACATCGCTGCCTTTAACACGCTGAGCAGGAATAGTCGAGAAATTATCATGGTCCTATCATACATGTACTACTACGATTTCAGAAATACAAATATCTCACTGTTTAATCCCAGTCTGTGGGCCTTTTTGGTTGAGTCCTTTGTGACCTCTTGCTGTTGTGTCCTCGAGTCTTCAGCGGGGGTTGTCGGGAACGTCTTCGCAGATTCTGTCGTCAGATGTTTTGTCCTCGACATCGACTGTGTGGACAAGGTTGGGAAGCCTCTCCGCACACTGGTTGCTTGTTGGATGGAGGTTGAAGTGCTGTACACTGGTCTTGACCTTGGTGTGGAGGGACCGGTACCCATCCAGTTGTACTGGGTGAAGTTAAGAGTGTGCTTTTCCAAGTAGATGGCACGTCAACGGGTGTTGTTTTCGTCGAGTAAGCTGTGAAAATGGTTTTCTGGCGGTTAAACAGTTTGTTTGGTAATGTTGGTGACATATTGAGTCGGGAGGTATGTAATGCTAGACTTAGATATCTACAGTGATGATGCATGCAAACAGAAAATCTGTTGCAGTGAGTAAAAATGACAGTGTACAGTGAACTGAAATGCAAGGATCTTACATTCTGCTTTCCCCGTGTTAGCGGGCACAATGTTAACCTCATCCCGTGCGATTGGGTGCTTTCTTGAATCGGTGGTGAAGGGGATGGAAGTGGCCTTTCCATCGGGTAGTGTGACACTGGACTGTGTAGTTACAGAGGCGCCTGGCGCAGTTCTCTCAGGTGAACGTTCCCTCGATGGTTCAGTTGTCCGTTGATCTGGCCCAGGGGCAGAGGGCCGTTTGGTTTTAGTTGGTCGGGGAAGTGGTCGTGTTGTAGGTCGTCGTGAGGGTGTAGTTGTTCGTAGAGCTGTAACTAGTGTAAGTGGTTGTAAGGTGGTGTCAAGGGCAGTGGTTCTTGCTATAGTTGACCTTGTACTTGTCCCTGACGTACCTGGGTGTAATTCAGATCCTTCTCTGGACGTCAGAGGAAGTGGTGGTGGTGTAGTTCTTCCTGTAAGATCACATCGAAAGGAAGATAATTATCTTCTTGCCGAGTTTAAGTCATGAAAGACCCATCAGATGATAAGAGATAAAGAAATAATATTGTCAAGTAAGGTTTTTCTCAACTATGTTTTTTGTAAACTTACTTGTAGTTCTGGCAATTACAATCACGATGGTCTCTGGGATGTGACACACTGGGACGTCTTTGTCGAAGTCCCCGTTCTTCGTGCACAGTAGACGTTCCGGACCGGTCAGCCTGTAGCCGTCATCACAGTAGAACCGGACGGTGTCTCCGGCCACGATGGACCCGTCGCTCACCACGGTCATGGGCCGGATGACGTCAAAGTCTCCATGAGCAATGGTCGGGGTCGGACACCTTCTAATCGCTGCAATAAAGATGGTTATCAGAGACATATTTTTTTTTTATTTTTATTATTCATTGACATAGAAAAAGGTACAGGACATGGTGGTGCCGCACTCAAGTGGAAAGCACTTATGTTGACGGCACCACTGAAATAAATACATATAATAAAGAAAAACAAACAAACGCAACTTTAAGATAGGCAAAAACAGTAGATACAGGAAATTCAAGAGCGCAGGTCTGGTTCCCCACCCAATGATAAATGATGGCAAAGAGGACACAGTACATAGATAACAAAGGGGGAAATTGAAATCTTTTAAAAACGTTCTGATGTGGTGATGAAGTTTTGGGTAAGTGATAATATATTGGAGTTAACAACTGAGAGACATATTTAGTTAAGTGGTTGAATTAAAATGATGATGAAATACAACAAGTCAGATATTTCTGGCAAGCATGCAATCCCTCGGCTTCCTGAATTCTCCCATGTCTATACATGATGGCTCCCGACTAGATTCTAAGACCTTTGATCAGCTGTCAATCCACGCACTGTCGACCTGTTCTGGTTCTGGACGAACAGACGCACAAACCCACATCTCAGCCACCCAAAACAATACTTCCGTACCCAGAAGTAATAACCTGCCTCACTGAATACTGTATAGTCTATATTGAATATGATGCAGCACATCATTACACAATAATTTTACTGCAATGCGAAGTTTTCTTCCATGTCTTTAACCTACACTGAAGCTTACCTTCAAACAGCAGAATAAACCCGTTGGGCATGCCGTCATCTTCCCGAGCCCGAGGACCCGCGGAGTCCTGTGACGGACGTGCCCGGAAGTGCACTGACGCAGCAGCCGAGCTGGTGACGTACCCGCCCACCGGGTCCTGCCCGGTAATCCTCACTCCGCCGGCCCGGCCTACGCCCACCCAGCTGGCCTCGTTAATGCTGAAGAGCTGGAAGCGGAGTTTGATGAGGTGGTCCTCCGGCACACTGATGTTCCAGTGACAATCTGTTGAACTCGGGTAGGACCCAGGATAGTTTGGGCTGTAGATGGTTCCTTGTTGTCCATAGCGCGAGATGTTACACCTTCCCATATTTGCTGAAAATATAAATTTTGTCTCTCATTACAAAGAGTTTCAAACAGCACGTATACCCACGACAACCCAAGAGCAACATTGGACATTTCAAATTTCTGGGAAGTACTTGGGTTTTTTGTCACCTTCAAGTTCACCACATTTCGTGTGTCTGACCTACTGACATCCTGTCATTCTGCCTGTTCCCTCACCCATGCTGTCAACCTACTCTCAGGTGTACCCCATTTCCTGTGTCATACCTTTTGACCTGTCAGTCTGCCTTTTCATCTCCCCCACCCACGTGCTGTCAACTTACTCTGTCTGGACAAACAGACACAGAAACCTACGGTTCAGACATCCAAGTACTTTCCTACCGACCCGAGAGTAATACTTGAGGTTGGCAACTTACTATCAAAAACGGATACGGTCCTTTTGTAGCCTCCGCAGTATTGGAACATGTTGCCATGGCAACGAACGCCACACGCGTTGCTCGGTTTGAGCGGCTTTGCTGTGCTGGTCACGCCGTCCGTACAGTAGCAGTCCTGCCCGTTCCGAATGACGGCGTACCGCCTGGTGATCAGGCGACAGTGTTCCAGGCAGGACTCGATGGTTAGCGACCATTTCGGAGGTGTCACTGCTTTAGGTATGAGGTTGCCATCATCGTCGTTATAGCAGCCCAGGTACCCTGGTGCTGTGGGGAAACGGTGAAAAGAGTGGTATATCATACCGGTATTTGAAAAACAACAAGCCATTTGACATATATGGACCAATATTGTTTGAAATGGCATTAACTTCTCGGGGCATACTTTAGTAGTCCTATCACAAAATCGATGCCAATGGCAACACCCTGAATTGAATCTTTACCTTTGCAATCCTGAATATGACAAGGTCTGTAGTCAGTCTCTCCTCCACCAGTGTAGCACCAGGGGCTGAAGTACGTGCTGGGGTTGCGGCAGTAGTTGTGTTCTCCGACGCCTCTGTTCCGGTTCTCCTGATTCTCTGCGTGCACACTTTTGCCGTTGTATGTTCCGCGGTCCGTCCACGACACGCACGGCGCTCCACCGGGCCCCGGCCGGGACTGGTTGCCTCTGTAGTCAGCGCCGGTCACCGTGTAGCATACTGAGAATGTGGCAAATAAAATGTCGCGTGTGTAGCAGTTACTCTTGAAATGAACGACTGTACAGGTCCATATACTAGTATCCCCGGTGTTGGGAATACGGTGGTTCTTAGATATCTACTAGAAAATTGCCTTGAAGTATTTGCATACAATTTGCATAATACCGGCGCAGTCAAATTTCTCGTAAGCCGTCTTACGATTTTGATATTGAATTTTCAAGCAGGCTGCGACAGAACCAACTGCCGACAGGGATATAAAAGGACAACCTTTTCCATACAAAGATAGCTGGATTTTGTACGACACACCCACAATCATGCCAAAATGTTTACGTAAAGCAGTCCCTCACTGTGTTTACATGGCGTACCTGTACAGTGCTGTATGTCACAGCGACGTTCTACCAGCTCTCCCTCCTCAGTTCTCACGTAGCACCACGGCACCAGGTCGCCTGGTCGCGGGGCGCGGCAGTAGTTACGGTGGTCCGGCCCCGCCAAGACCACGTCGGTCTCACTCCAGTACACGCAGGGCTGCCCGGTCTCGGACACGGCTAACTCTCCGTCGTACTTCACACCTCCGTCATCTCTTCTGTAGCATTCTGTTCGTGCACAGTTAGTTGTATTAGGTAACTAGGTAACGTAGGTAAATTAGATAACGTTCTTAACGGTATCGCTTTGTGCAAAGCCAATTCTTCTAGACAGTCCTAATTCATCCAGGACTATACCAGAAAATGGCGGTGGGTTTAAGTACTACTAGCCAGAACAATTGCCAGCTATGACATTGGATTTACATAAAAAGGTTATTCATGCAAGCACTATGTTGAAATGTTCTTCAGAAACGCCTTTTCAAACCTGATAGTTTACAACCAAGCCAAGAAAAGTTGTTCAAGCCTATTTTGGACGTACGATTCAGTTATGACATTATCTCGATGACCTTTTCTTGCCCATGCATACCGTAAACAATGACTAGGAAATGATCAGATGAAAGGTCATACGATGTGACGACTTCTTACCTTCCGTTTCTCTAGCCCACTGTTCTTGAAAACACAGAACCCACAGTAGGAGAACAAAATCCAAGGACAGAAATGTTGCCGCTGCCATTTTGAACCTTCATAAGACCTGTCCTTGGGGGCATGGGCGAGGTTTGGTCAAACACATCGTGCCCAAAGGCCATTGAGGAAGGAAGTTTGAAGCGAGCAGATATCTGGATACAAGAGGCAATTTCCGTCAGTGTGTCTGTCTGTGTGAGATAAGGGCTCGCTGTGGTATCCAATCACACGGTCATACAGGCTTCTTTCACACATTACCGACAAGAAGTGGTATTTAGAACGCTGAACACCCACATTTGGCTCTGTAGTTGTACACAACGGCAGACATAAAAAGAACCATGGCATAATGCCACAATGGGACTGAATATAAGCAATTGCTTATGCCAGGTCCATTGTCCCATTATCATCATTTTTCTCCTCTAGTTGGGGTGTTAGCATGGAGAGCATGTTACATGTTAAAGTTTATTTTAGACATATAGACCGACACAGAACTGCACAGTTGCCTTATTTTTTTTGGGGGGGGGGGGGGCAGATGTTGTTCATTTCTATTTGTGCAAGGCATCAGGGATAAGAAATTGTTTACTGTACTATACAAACCCTTGTGAACAAGACAACAACTTGTGAAAAGATACGACAGTGAAAAACAGGATGAACACCAAAATAACGGACAAATAGGAAATATGTTTTTGTCACTAGCCAATAAACCGCCTCTTTGCTCCGAGTGCCTCGTCTGACCAATTATGTAAGTCTTGTCCAAAGAGGATTACGTATCTTCAAAAACAGAACTCTCACCAAATGTATGTGTTAAATGATTCTTTATTGATCAAATCAAGATTCCATCAGGAGGTTTGTCGTTAACGGAAGAAATACGAGATGAACAAAAGTTGAAACTTTCCGTACATGCATACGTGGGTAGGTAAACTAGAACTGTCTAGTCATCCGCTTACATTCGTACACTACTTTATATAGTAGAGTTGTTTCTTTACAGTTTAATTTCCTCGCAAACCTATTCATTACACTTTACCACTATAAAAAGAGTTATCATCGCCATTCTTGTACCTTAGGAAGTACAAATAGAAGTGATAAAGTCTAGAGCTCTTAAGTGATACCAGCACCAACATGGCTCGACTTTTTTCTAAACTCAAGCTCTTTTAAAGAGCATCATTGTAAATATCGTTACACTTCATATAGCTTATGTAGTTGCATTTTGAACGTTGAACGCCTGTTACAGCTTGTAATGTAAGCCTATTCGCTACTGTAACCATGAGCGGCCTTATCATACGTGTTGTAAGAGTCCCCACTGCTGGACTCCCTTGAATTGCGTACCATGATGTCACGAATTTCCGCATACACACCCTCGCTGTGGGAGGGCGTGACGTCAGGGAGGAACTCCGTGACTTCTGCGACATGGCACTGCACATGGTCCAGTTCCGGATACGTCACTTCCGGATCCGGGCCTGGTTCACGCAGCTCTTCCTTCGAGCAAATAAAAATATCACAGTTTACAGGTGCTAGTAATGTATGGCCATGTATATCGTTGACCAAAACAGCTCTCAAAAAAGTACCTTTCATGTCAAGTGTCAGCAAAAACGTTTGACAGTGGTGATGTAGTACAACTGAGTTGTGTGACAATGAGAAAATGTTGAAGGTGGTTATCTAGGTGCAGACTTACAAACTATAATAGTAACGCTTGAAAACAGAATGATACAAAATCGGACTTACCAGTTCCCACGGAAGCGGTTCCGGCGGGCGTTTCTTGTTGACCTTGGCGTACAGCGTGACGGTGCGTGGACACGGCTCGGGACGCACTTTTGCCTCGCACGGATCAACATCCCTCTCAGATCTGGATGTCTGGGAACCAAGGGTGGAGCCTGGACTGTCAACCTGCCTCTTCTTCTTCTTGACCTTAGTGTAGATGGCGGGGGCTTTGGACGGGTCTTTCTTGGTGGATGCCCTCTCCGTGGTGCTGAACATGATCGCGTTTTGATACACAGTTTCACCTGGTGGGTCTGACAGCTTCTGAGGAAGCAACATGACACACCGCAGTATGTACATCATTTTGTTTCGTTATTTCTCATCGTTCTAGGGCAATATCTATACAAGACGCACAACGTACGAATGTTTCCATTTTCATACAATCCCATCTAAGATCCTCCCTATCTCTCATCTGCACTTACCTTCTTTGTCTTGGTCATACTGGCCGTCGCGTAGCCGGCGTCCGGGCATTGGTAACTTGGATCAGATCCAGCGCCGTCTACGGTTGATATTATTTGTAGCCTAAAACACATCAACATTTTGGTTATAGCTACGCCACTACAACAACTTCAACAACAAACTTGTGAATTTATTGGCAAAAACAAAGAGATGGTCCGACGTACTTTCAGCGGGCCTAGTAGAACAGAAACCTAATTGTAATTGGGTGACCCGTGTGCAGTGGGTCGGAGTCATCTTTTCCTCCCAGTCAGCCTGCCAGCCATCATTTCCTTCCAAGTTGACCTTAAGGTCAATCTATGGTACCCAAATTCCTGCCACTTCACCAAACAATACAACCATACACGGAGGTAACAAGGAGGACAAGCAGACCGAATGATAATTGCTGATATTTTGTCGTTTACTGACCTGATCTGGGCCGTGTTGGCCAGCGTGCGGAAGTTGTACGTGAGGACGTCATCCACGACTTCACTCTCCCTGTTCTGCCCATGGGGTGCAGCGTTCAGTCGGGGTCTTTTTCTTGCCCGGGTCCTGCGAAGAGACACAGATGCATTCCATTAATTCGGAAAATTGATGAAAATTGGAACATCAGTGATTTGTATTTCACGTCAAAACCTAATTTTATCCACAGAGGGGGAAATATCATACTTTCACCAGTTCAAGTTACTTTTTCGCAGGGTTCTTCGTGTGAAAACATGCAGCTTAATTTGTTGAGCCTATTCTCAGCGATCGATGCCATAGTGCATGATACTTACCTTCGCTTGGAAATCACTATACAGGTCACAACGCCTACAGCCAATAGTGCACATCCGCTGACGACTGATGCAATGATTATTACTGAAAAGAAAATGATCACACCAATTTATCCATGAATCACAATCAATAAATCAGTTAATCAATAGCAAGATGATAATAAATCACAGAACCAAAGATATTCAAGACAAATCCTGACATAGCAGATCTTCCTCAATCACATACACAAAGCTGAAAAGAGATAGACTCTATGTAGACCCTATTCCTCTATTAAAAGTACCTTAGACAAATTTATATTTCTAAGGAGGCCAGACAAACCTTCCATTGCGAATCATATCTGTCCCTTTGTTTCTACTATACCAAAAAATCAAGGAGAAGTTGAGTGTATTTATATGTGATGTATTTATCAACTTTGCATACATGTTAAAACACGTTTCGTTGCGACCTCAACTTAGCAGAAAAAAAATGCAATAAAGGCTTTCATTTATCTTCTATGGCAATCACTGTCCATAGCTATCCGGATAACTCACTGTTGTTGCCCGCTCCCTGGCCTTGTCCTTCGTACAGGTTGGGCTCTTCTGGCGGCTCAAGCTTGGATGTAGAATCTGTAGGCTCTGACGAGGCAGTTACAGTCTCCATGTGCGATGAACTGGTAAATGTGTGTGTCGGTGTCATCGTGGAGCCGGAGGTTTGGTAAAGGGTTTTCCGTCTTACTGTGGTGACTTGGTCGTGAATGGTCGATGCACGAGGAGTTGTTTCGGCAGTGGGTGGATGTGTTGTCTTGTGATGGGTCTGCTGTGTAGTAGATGTATCTGGGATAAAAGATGTTACGAATCGAATAAGTGGGATGGGAGTGATAGACGACGCGCTCAAGCCACATCCTTTAGATAAAGTTTTTGCTACTCATTCATCATCTTTCTATCTATCTACGATATATTTCAACATGTGAGCGCAAACTGCATTCGATGTTTAAGGCATGTGAATACTGTGTGCCACTTTCATATTGGTGTTTCCTTCTTAAAACTGCATAACCGACAAACCTGTAGATGTCTGCACGTCACACGTGTCGTGGTGCTCGGGACGGCACTCCGGTAGTTTACTCCAACTGCCGTTGTTTTTGCACGTGGCCGACTTTCGTTTCTTCCTACACTTCCGATAGCCCGCGTCACAGCTGAAGGTGAAGTTGACTTCTTCCCCCGGCTTGAACAGAGCCCTGTCCGGCTTGAGCTTTCTGTCTAATTCCAGAGACCCATTGGGAATGGTCGGTGCAGGGCAGCTGGCAAGCCCTAGGGGAAGAAAGTTTGTAAATGAAAGATAGCTCAGTTTGATATTTGTCATATACAAGTGCTTGTATACAGTATAATGAAAGGCAGTAGAACAGTTGTCAGTTTAGAGGATGAAATATCATTACCGATTACTGACCTTTGTAGAAAAGGGTGAACTGGCCTCCACCGCTTTTGGGGTCCGACCGAAAATACACCCGTACGCTGTTAGACGAACTGAGGAATCGTTTACCCTGGTTCACTTGCGAGATTCTGTCCCGCTTCAGGGGATATCCCATGTCCTGAACGTCCACGATATCGGTTGGGTAAGCAATATTGCGGTCTTTGAACCTGAGCTGGATGATTCTGTTCCCAGGAACGTTTATTTCCCACGTACAGTTGACTCCACCAGGATAAAGGCCGGGGGATCCGGGCGAATACAGGGTTCCTTCCAGTCCGTAGTGTTTGCCTCCACATCGGCCCATATTTACTGCAAAATGATAAAAAAAAGAATTCCTGTACTGTCCAGTAAGCACGGTAGTAAGCCCTGAGGACCTACGAAGTTTTTTGTTGTATTCGTATACGATATTGCACGCTTAATATGTACCCAAAACCACCCATACAGCAACCAACACATATGCATCGATATCGTTGCATAGAAGAAGTTAGTTGTGATAGGATTAAGAAAATATTGCATACTGCAAAACCTACCATCATAGATATCGATGCTAGTGTCGCCCCCGCAGTTCTGATTTTCGTTACCCTTGCAAGGCGACAAGCAGTCGTCAGCTTCCGATAGTCTCTGTTTTGCATAATAGGTACAATAGCACTTGTTTCCGTCTGTCAGTCCTGCGTAGTCTGGAATTTTCTTATTACGACAAAGCTTAAGACAGCGGTCGACTGTCATCGAGTCTTCGGCGGTTGGCGCTTCGCTTGCCAGCACGTCTGTCGGTGGTTTGTCAAGGCGAAAACATCCGATGTGGGCAGATTCTGGAAATATTTGTTACATCGTACGTAAGTCCTACTTATCCGATAATTAAGATTTGGAAAACACGAATATGTCATAGACGCCAACTTCAAGATGGTGTATCATATAAAGGAAGACGGTATGTGATCTTGAGACGGACCACCGGCGTGCCGGAAAAGGATATGGCTACATATTGGCTGAGTAGTAAGTCAGTATATAACCTATAACAATGCTTGCAAGCATTGGTACAATGTATAACAAGATCAGAACTATGGGGCGATCACATTCGTCGTAGGTCGACAAACGACTTTGATGGTAAACGTTTTCAAGATTGTGATAGAACCAACGGCCGACAAGAATCTATTAAAGGCAACCGTAACAAGACAGCTGAATTTTTCAGGACACACCATCACTATGTCAAGAATGTCCTCAGTTTGCAATCGTATTATACGACGATCTCACGACGCTTGTGACCTGGCCCTTACTTAACAATATTTTACAACGAACCTTTGCAGTGCTCGACCTCACACGGTACGTCCAGTCGGGATACCCTCCCCTGGATGTAGCACCACGGCTGGAGATCCCTTGGTCGGGGTGCCCGGCAGTAACTATGGTTACCGACAAACGGAAGTTCTGTCTCGTTCCACGGCAAACATGGCTGTCCGGATTTACTGATATCAAGGAGTCCCTCATATCTCACTCCCGACTTGCTTCTGGTGTAGCATTCTGCAAGAAAAATGAGAAACTTATTCATAGTCGCATAACACATGCCTGTTGTTGCATTTTTCAAAAATCGACTTGACTTAAACAAACGTCTAAACGCCTAAAAACGTCCCAAACAAGCCTGGCCTTTGCTTTGGAAATAGCGCACGATGGAGTAAGTGGCCAATAATTTACCCCCCCCCCATCCTCTGGAACCTCAAAGTTGTGTCCTGCACCTATATCTGTCTAATGCTCGCTTGTAGTATTATAATATTTCTTCATGATATACTAGTATACGGAACACGGGCCTCAATTTGATAACGACTGCATCAATATCATTATTGTACAGTACATAAATAGGCAAATTTATCTCACATCAATCATACTTAAGTTTGCCCCAAAAAACACAAGCAAGAAAATTTAGTTTCGGAAAAATCAGTACACTTGTACAAGCCTAACACATTTTGAGCCTTGAGATTGGATAGGCAACAAGCCTGTATCCTATGTAACTTCCAGTTGATGAACAAGCGGGCAAAGATAACGGTTGCTCACCTTTCGTATTTTGCTGTTGGCATTTTCCGGCGCTGAACATCCACAACAAGCAAAGAGACATCCAAACGTGGGTAGATGCCATGACCGCGGTTTAACGATTGACGCGTGCACTAATTCAATATCTCAACACACGAAATAATTCCTCCTAGAACTGCGGCGGAAGGAAACGGGCGTTACTGATGTGAGAAAACCGCCGGAAATGACCTTGTTGCTCTTCCTGTCGGTCTGGCACTGATAAGGTGTATGGCCCCCAAAGATAATCGTTATGAATAGCTGACGTTGCGCATTGCCGAGTAATGCTCTCATAGCTAAGGGACTTTGCCCGGTTAGGGTACAACTGAAACAAGATGAAACCAAACCAGACAAACCTCAACGAGCACGCAAAAAAACAAGCAAGCAAACAAACAAACAAACAAACAAACTAGAGAGGCCGACATTTGCTTGGGAGCAAATACAGCATATTTCAGTCCATCTCCCTCCCACGCAAAAGTGGACTATTCCAAACTTACCCCAGTGTAAAACTGGCAAAGATTTTCAAATAAATGAATTATATAGTAGCTATGTAATTGAGAACAAAGATGCAAGAACAAGCACATTGAATCTCGAAAGCTTTACTAATCTTATTACAGGTATGCAAATACTAACAATGATGAGATTTGATACATTTTGAAGGTCGTAGGCACATAAAATTGAATGTGTGGGTCATTATGCACGACTTACGTGCAATGTGACCCCAGGTAACCCGCAATGGAACACGTGTTCCATGGATGGAACAGGCCATTCTTTAGATAGAACATGGAACGGGTATAGCACTTTTGGCCCTTTTTTTGCTGAAAATAGCCAAATGAGTCATTTGGAAGTGGTGTATGCCAAATATGTGACTGCTATTCTGTAGACACATGTTCAAGGTACCCTTATACCGAATTTCAGATCATTCGGTTGTAAAACCAGGGCTCAGGATCCAAAAATCCATTTTTTGGCGAAAAATGCCCCAAAAAACCTTCATAAAAAATTGTCAAAGGCATGTATCAAAAAAATGAAAAAAACTCCTGGGGGTATTGGCCCACTCTACCTCCATGCCAAATTTCAAGTCATTTGGCTGAATGATGGCGGAGTTGAATCCCTTTGACTGTTTGGCAGGAGAAGGAGGAGGAGAAGAAACATGAGGGAACACAATATATTTCATCCATACCATGGTATGGACTGAAATATAACAAACAAACAAACAAACAAACAAACAAACAAACGATTCGATAAACTTTTCTACTTAAGTAAATGCCTGAAGAATAGAATATATAGCCCAACAAAGTCGATTAGTTCGTTCTAAACTTTATTGCGTATAAACGTTCCTATCTTTGTAAGAAACAAATACTACAAACTGCTGACAAGGAGCCCGTACTGTTGTGTTCTGCTGGAAAGTTCAGGGTTGTATTAAAACGTTAGTTTTTGTAATTTTACGAATGTGATTCCTAGCAAAAGTAGTTCAAGAAACTTCAAGATAAGAGAAATTTGCAAAAGACACGTCTTGAACAGGATAGCATTGCAATTCCATGACAGAGGCTACATAAATCTTCTCACATATAGTTTTCTCGTTACTTGGAGTACGTTTCAGACAATACGAGGGCTGGTTACACTTGAAGCAGGAGCGATGTGTTACAGTTCGTGCATATCTACAGTTTCTGGAAGTGGAGGAGTACGAAACGTAAAGTTCTCCATCTTTGGTCACAATTCTCCCAGCACAGCATCCTTACCAGTCTGCACATCGTCTTCATCATTAGTGTTGCTAAAACAAATATTAACAAGAAATCAGAGATTTCAGACTTCCCGGAAGTGTGCAATCTTCGGCTTCCTGAATTCCCCCATGTAAACATCTAATTCCTGCTGCCTCCTGTGCAGATCCTGGGACCTTTAACCTCTCCTGTCATTCTTCGTGTTAATTTTCCCCTACCCACGTGCTGTCAACTTACTCTGTCCGGACAGGTACACAAACTTACCACTCAGCCACCCAAAACAATACTTCAAAGTAACTTTCATATATCCATAAAGAGTAACCATAAGGCAAGTAATAATACTTTTACGTTACACAACCATTTGTAACAGACTATATCTGTGTGAACAACCCAGGCTTGTTGGCGTGAAAGACGTGGCAGAAGTATATCTATGTACACGTTTGAAGTGTCGTTTTGTTTACCTCACCTTTCCTCGCCGAAGTCCTTCAGAGGAACGTTGACTTCGGCGTCTGCGTTCTCTGCTTGTCCATTCTCAAGGCTTGCTTGTCTGGCTCTAATTGTAATGAAGTAACGTATGATAACATTGTACAACATGGCAGTGGGACCAGATCACATCATTTGTACGTTAGAATATACCTACAGCTATACAAATCACTGTGCAAAAACAATCGGTGAACTGCAGAAACATGCGAGTATACATTACTTATAACTTCTTATTGTCAAACACCTGAAAGTGTACATGGCGTTTTGTTGCTTTCTGCCCTTTATGGGCTTGTATGCATGCAATACGTATAAAAACATCATAATGATTTCCTCTGATGGGAAACATATTGTTTCCTTTGGCGTGTCCTGCTTCTGCTAGAGACGAAACATTAAAACCTGACATGCTAAAAAGATACTGCTAAAAAGATACTGCTGCCAATCCGCCCTTTTGAAAACAACAATATGGCTGCCGTATTACCAGAAATCCGAACTAAGCGAGAGCTGCAGTTTGGTGACATCTCGCCAGAAGGTGTGTGCGTGGTGGGGCACCACTGAACGGAACCCACAAATGTATTCGGGACATACATTCTGCACCCTGCAGAGTTAGCAATCTTCACCGGGTCCAACTATATTTTCCGTCGATCCAAAGGAAACTGTACCTTTTAGCAGCTAACACGGCACAAGAGATGTAGATAAGTAAACCGATGACGAGTATGAGAACGATGGCCACCACCACCCCGATCACCACAGCTAAGGTTAAACATGCAGAGAAAACGAAATCAGAACAACATCAAAATCAAATGGAACATTCAAAATGAAAATGCAGAAAAGCATCCAATAGTCAATTCATCCTGCTTAACTAACGGAGCAACTTTCCAGACACAACTGTAAGGGCAGTTAATAAAAAACGTAATTAAAGACCTACTCAACATTACAAAATGATTACATGTTATCTATATATTTATGAGCCCTAGAAATTGATCTTACTGCTTGTAGCGTCCTCTGCTTCTTGAGAACTTCCTGAAGACGAGTCGGGTTTTGAGTGCTCGGCAGACTGAGTGGTCCGTAGCTCTGTTGTGTGGTGTCTCTCCGTGGTGCTGAACGGCCTGCTAGTAGTACTACGAGCACTGGAGGTTCTTATAGATTCTGGAAGTGTTTTGATATCTGTTACTTATCCATGTGAGATATGTATATGTGTCTGCTTGCACATATATTCAGTCACCTTAAGTTGATAACGGACAGTAGTCAAAGGAGAAAAAGATAACTTT
Source organism: Branchiostoma belcheri (assembly GCF_001625305.1). Lineage (NCBI taxonomy): Eukaryota > Metazoa > Chordata > Leptocardii > Amphioxiformes > Branchiostomatidae > Branchiostoma > Branchiostoma belcheri. The sequence continues at coordinate 1,575,211 of NW_017804398.1, forward strand.
AGATTGACGTTGCAGGATGTTTTTGTGTGTCTGTGAGCGCGCGCGCGCGCGTGTGTGTTAGTGCGACTTTTTCGCACATGCATTTTCGCACTTTAAAATTGTTAAAAGAATTTGCACCGCATACCTGTGGTAGTAGCAATAAACGTGCTTGTCTTTGCTGGTCCTTGTGTTCTCGGACGAGGCCGCTTCACTGTTGTCTGTGGTACTTCGGTGGTTCCCTGGTCCCTTGTGCTTGTGGTAGATACCTGGCTACTGTCCGTTGATAAATGATGAGATGTCGTTGAGACTATGGACGCATCCGTGGTCTTGTTGTTGCTGAAAGCTAATAAGGAATGTAGCACACTGATCAGTCTTCACACCTAGGTAAGTAAAGCCGACAGGCAAATAGGGAACAGTTTCTTTTGTTAATACACGTTGACTACAACATAGGTGTCTAGTCTAATTTCCTGTACGGCCTGTTACCTTGAAACTTGTCAATTGATATAAATATTGCCGTGTAAGATACTTACATACAGGAGTTGGTAATGTGGAGTTCTCAGAAAGACACTCAGGCAGGTTCTTGAAGGTTCCATCGTCCTCACACATCACCTTAGCCGGCCCAAACACCCTGAAGCCGGGGTCGCACTCAACGGTCGCGAATTGTCCGGGCAGGAAGGAATCCGCGTCCGCTTTCCCGTTCAGAATGTCCGGTTTGGGGCACTTCTTAACGGCTGATAGAGCAAACAAACAAACAAACAAAGAAAAACAGTGAGAAAATTTTGTACAATATGGTCAGTAAAGAGATCTTTGATATGAACTCTGGCGGAATGAAAGGAATAGACAGTTAACGAAGCTTCTTGAGTAACGCTATAGTCTACTCGCTGAAATGTATGGAGACCATCGGCGAACCTTACTCTGTGTTTGAGCTAACTGAGAACACACTGAGCTCTGTTTCAGGGACTAGACGTCCTCGTAACACAAACTAACCTTCGAAGACCAGGCTGAACCCCGGACCGTTCTTCGCGCTGTCGGCGACGAAGTGAAGCCCGGCGTGGTTGGAGTCCACCACGTAGCCGTTTTTGCTGGGGGTCAGTAAGACCCTCCTCCGTGTGCTGTTGTCCCACACCGCTACATAATCCTCGCTGTCTGCGATGTCGTACATTGCAAAGTGTAACCTGACAAAACAAAAAAGGTCACACGAACAGATATTTTATTACGGCAGAAGTGAGTAGTTGGTGAGGAAGACACCAAGTGTAAAATATGTAACGCATGCGCGCTGTAATTCCAATGGGTAAAGCGCAACATGACCAAAAGACACGTTCATCAGCATCGTTCAACTTCAAGTATCTCAAACAGAATATCTTCCCCACTAAACCATGTTGTCACAGAGCAACGTACTGTTCACCTGAGCACGTGGTTCTCTGGGCCCATGATCGACCAGGAGCAGATCTCGCCGTTCGGGTAGTCACTGGGGAAGTTTGGCGAGTGGATGGTGCCGTATACCCCGTACCTCCACCCGCCACACTGGCCCATCCGCGCTGGGGACAGACAAACAGGTCGTTGAGTTGTTTACTCACTGTGACAGGAACTCGCGCACGCACACACTCACTCACGCACACGCGTACATACAATACATCCTGGAAACTGGCCAGGTAAATGTCATAGCCATTGGGTCCACGTATACGGGCAATGAGCATTACATTTCTACTTGCTTTTCCTTTTATTGTCATTGTCATTTATTTCTATTTCTATTGATCTCTTTCATTCATTACATATGTACATTTTAGATGATACCTGCTGTAGTCGGAAAGAAACAGTCTAATAAGAAACTATAAAAAAAAAACTTACTGTCAAACAAGGCAGTGCTGTTGGTTCCTCCGCAGAAATGTCGCGAGTCCCCGGCGCATTTCTTATTACAGTCGGTAACTTCGGGTAGACTCCGGAACACGTCCCTCGGCCCCGCTATACAGATGCACTGGTTTCCGTTCCGGAATCCGGCGTACTGTGTGCCGTGGTCCCGACAGTACGTGACGCAGTGCGCTATGGTGAGTTGAGAGAAGTAGGCGGTTCGGACCACGTTCCACAGGAGCGGCGCGGTCTCGGTTTCAGTGACACAACCCAGGTATCCTGGAACTGAGCGGGACCAACCGGAAAGTCATTTTGCTTATTGAGATACATGTACTATGGTCCTAATTATGACCCTACTTGTCGCGGTAATCAGTGGTGTGTGAGTTGAATCTAGTTTCGTTCAAGCCCTGGTCACATACATCTCACAATGCACCCACGAAATGCTTAGATATGAAAGTGCCTGAATAAAGCATAAATACAGAGTATCGTACCTTTACAGTTGGGAATGAGGCACTGTTTGTGGCTGGCAGGTGTTTTTCCGGTGTAACACCAGGGTGAGGGACGTCCTTCCGGCCAGGGGTTGCGGCAGTAGTTGTGATCGCCCAGGCCGCTTCTGTCGTCAGGGTGCGCTTTGGTGTTGAACCGCTTTCCGCCACTGGGGAAAGACACACCGTACCAATCATTGGCCTATTTACGTATGATATATAGTAGGAAACCTTTTATAGAAAACTTGCAGTTTAGTCTGTGATATTTACCAAGTTTTCACATTGAAATTAGGCCTCAAAGTGACCGTAGGTAATGATAATAATGGATATGATTATGACACAAGCCAGTTATCTATTCGATATTGATAATAATAAACTTATAATAATAAACGAATCTTTTAAGAATATTCGAACCACTCAACAGATAATGCTAGCTAGAATCATATGCCACCATTGCGGACTTGTGAAAGTTTATTTAGATAAAATGCACGAAAGGAACAAAAGACATTTCTTCTACCAATGACATTATACACAGTGTATAATGTCCTTGCTTCTACCTATATCATTAGAGTTCTATGTACCTCTCGTCTGTCCAGGACACGCATTCTTCCGTTGAAGACTCGTTACTGGACGGTTTGGACTGTGTTCCTCTGTAGTCCGACCCCGTTACGGTATAGCATTCTGTGTTCAAACGATAGATAGAGGCAGATACACGAGAATGATAGGGTAGCACATTGGGGCAGGGGCACAAAGGACCACTTTGTGTCATTTTAGAAATGGCGTCATAGAGTATCCACATCTATAGAATCAAAGAAAGATGTAAAACAAACCTTTAACAAGTCTCTATAACTAAATAAAAACATAACCTTGCTATTAGCCAGGCATTCTCCTTAGGGCATGGTCACATACGTTGTGCGATCAAACCGATGACATCAATATCCTCATATGAATGTACCCGCTATACCGGCTATATTGATACAGATGCCCTGCAAAATTTTGTTATCTTAAATCCTTGTCGGTGGTTACTAGCTAGTAATTCTGTCTCAGCCAACTGTCTCAGCCTTCCTGAAAATTCCATGACATCAAAATCGCACGACGACGTCGTAGACCTACGATGAATGTGATTGGTCGCGCCGTTCCACCACCCACCTGTACAGTGTTCCACGTCACAGCGCGCCTGGATGAGGTTGCCCGTGTCGGCCCGGACGAAGCACCAGGGCTGGAGGTCGCCTGCCCGCGGCGCCCGGCAGTAGTTGTGCGTCCGTCCATCCTGACTGCTCCAGGCCTGACAGGGCTGCCCGAAGTCCGCCACGTTATTTATTCCTTCATAGACAATCCGGCCATCAACCCTTGTGTAACAATCTGGGGAAAATGGAACGATGGATAGATAGTGATACAGTTCACCTCCACCCCACCATCGCAACCACGTACAGGACAAACAGACCACCACATGTACTACCCTCAATGCGTGCGCCGAAGACCCACGTCTTAACCGTGACCTGGCTTTGACCCTCCCAATTATTATGTTTGCAATCCTCTTTCCTTCATCGATATGTTGTACTGGCCTCTATGGCATATATATATATATAATATATATATATACAACCACTGCCATAATGTCATGCATAGCTATCCGCATCTTAATTTATAAAACGGCGAATAACCCACCCCTTTAAGCTTTGCATATGACATCACTCCTAACTCGACTCAATAGTTCTATATCGGTCTGCTACTTTCCTACATTCTTCTAAACGCTATAACAAATACATTGACGTACGCATCGTTTCCTAGATAAACACTGCACTGCACGTATGTAGAGTCATACCTTTGATGCTGAAGACCACCGTTACGAAATGGCCGAACAAAAACACGACAAGAGCGGCGCTCCCTCCGAACTCTCCTGGCCCCATTCTGACTACCACCAATATCGTTCAGCTTACATGTGGAGAACTTTCTTTTGAAGATCTCGTCTTTAGATGTCGGCCGCGCAGAAGAAAACGACAACAGGAAATTTGGTCACCCCACTGTGCAATATCTATATGAACCACTGCAAAGTCGGGCGGGACTTGATAACAAAGATAGTTCTCTCTTATAATCTGATGAGAATGTTGGATAAAACTCAATTATGTGGTAAATATGTATCTGAAGACCATAAGTATTGTCACATTGCTATGTGAGTCTGTTGATACTCAACGTCAGTTTAAAGTGCAGGATTTTTAAAGGTTCTAAAATAGTTGTTGACAACTAAGTAAAACAATGGCATTGCCTCTGAACTAGTCAACTTCTTAAGAACAACGCTCCTAGCGACGATGATGGTAGTTACAAGTAAGTAAGCGAGCGCACTCAGCAACGGTCTGTGTATTTGTTCTAGTCTATTCTAACGCAAACTGGTTATATGTAGTCATCTCCACTAGTAAGCCTCTTGTCTTTGAGGGTTTCTCTTATTCCAACCCTAGCTGAGACAAACGGTCCTTCCCGACCGAGGTCAACCGCAAATCCTTTATCAAGAGACCCGCTCTTCCGTTCCAGGTCGGGCATCCAGATCCGGCCTTTTCTGGGGCTGGGAGATTAGTGCGGTGACGTAACTTTCCGGACTGCAGTTTTCCACGTGATGAGGACATAGAAAAAACGAGGGGGAAGAAAACTACTCTCCAAGCAGAGGTTGATGGGGGAAGATCGTTAGCTGTTTATATGAGGTCCGTTTTTTTCTACAAACGGACCATATATAAAAGCTAACGATCTTCTCCCATCAACATCTGCTTGAAGTCTGAAGAGTAGAAGAAAATTCCACTGAGAACAACATGACAGACGCTTATAAGGGCCCTGAAACCCTGCCCAAATCTGTCACCCGCCCTTGCACAGCATCTTTTTACATTCATAGCATCTTTTCAATTGGTGTGATGTGCCAATACGGATATTGTATACTGAGTAGACAATATCCAAGCAGAGTTATGGTTTCGGATGCCTTTTCGTACGCGTTCTGTCACGTCTGTTGCGTAACGCGCAAAGTCTAGAGAAAACCACTTGAGAGATACACAAAACGAGAATTCCTGAAGGGGAAAGTTTCCACAGCTGTTTAAAAGGTTTTGCGTTTATATATCACACAAAAGTATGCCAAATTGCCAGTGATGCTTACTACATCGACTCGGAAAGTGTTGCACTATATCCTGTCAGCGGTACTTTCCCGCCATTTTTTAACCTCTCAACTTTGCACGAGAATGCCAGACGTCCATTGACTACCCTGGGCACGAGATCGTGACCGTTGCTGCAGAGGACATTAATTACAATGTATTGATCCGCACCCGAAGAACAAAAAATGGTCTATTTCTTAGATTTTAATGCCACCAAATACTACTCACGAGGTACAAGATTGAATTAAAATGACAAAATATTATTGTCAGAACAGTGTTGGTGAGTAATGACGGGAAACATTCAAATGTTTTGGGTTTATTTTGTGCGGATGGTTATACCATCCCGGCCCTTTCTCCCAAACAAATAGTAAACAGCACTGTCCCAGGTCGGGTCGAACAAGCCGAAAGTCATCCGTTTGTCTGGTGGGCAGAATTGTAAAATCTAGACTTTCAGCTTGTCTTAGGTCTCCAAGGCCAGCTTTAGGAGTATCTTAGAGCTGCGGAGACTTTGTTGGCCTCCTTTAGGGGACAGACGTCCTTTTTTGGCGGGCCCGGTTTGGAATCTTGGGTAGCGCCGTACGAGCGGTCAGCGGTGTCTGCCCCTCCACTCTGCGCTATTTGAGGCATCGCAGTCAAATCGATCTACAGACTGCATTTTCGGTGAGAATACCTCAGTTTATTAACGTGTATTTGAAAATGAGTGTTCAAGACTCTATAACATTATCTGGTAGATCCCATTTTTACAGATGTACACTTATTCTCTGCGAGCTTCTAGTGTATGTCCTGTCAAGGTCTTTGATATTTTCATCCACCATAATTTTTGGGTGCGAATGCGGAAGTACAACTGCCCATCTGAACTCCACATGGTCGATTTTGGTCAGGAGATGAAATGATTAATGTTCTTAATGCAGTACAGCGTAGATGTCGGTCGATGTTTGTCGTTTTTTATCGATATTTTGCTGGAAATTTATGTCGCGGTACCGTCCCCTCCCACCTAACGGAACGTGGAACGTACGTAGGGAAGTGAGGCCGGTTTGTAACAGTTCCTTTTACTTCTTCGCTGTGTTTTTTTCCCCTTATCAAACTTCCGTTATTTCACCTCTATTATGACTATTTGAATCGATGCTTGGATTCTGTCTGCATTGTGACGTAAAATATGTGGCATAGTGTAGAAAAATCACGTGGGTTGTCGATCAAGCCGGCCGGCACGGCTAGCTGACGTGGGAATTTTTAGTATCTGCCTTTCTAGAAGTCACTAGAGAACATCGTCATATTTGGCCATCGCGCCCATACCTGGGCACCCACAGGGTTCCAAAACGAAAATCCATAGAGATAAGAAGTTTTCTTCGATGTTACTTTGCTAATTGCACGATTTGATATTATTGTCATGCAAATGACACGTACCTCACACGTGAGGGTACACATGTACTTGTGACCACCCAGCAAATTTGCATACCCTTTCTTTTTTAACAACCTGTCCCAAATCTACTTATGATCATCAGCTGCACATCCTTTTTCAGGATAATTTCAGATGTTGTCTTAAACTTGTAAATGTTGAAACTTCTCTGGCTTTTAAAACATCTATTCAATAGAATATTAGTTCATGTACATGTAATTGTTCAATCAAAGTGAAACATGTAGCAGTAGACTTTATAGATTGTTTGGCAATCTTACAACCTCATCTAATGTGTTTCACTAAACAAGGAATCTTCGAAATTCTAGCTGGGCTTTTAGTAGTTAACTGAAAGCAATGCCGGATGCATGTCTGAATGTTGTAAGAGTAGGAGAAACAACGTGAAGGAGGCTTGCATTATTTGTAATGACCCCTCCCACTGCCGCACCTTGTTATTTGCATACCTTGTTTTTAGCCGAGGTAATTATTGCCAGACTGGTCTAGACTGGTTATACAGAATCTTATGAATATGGCATGATGCCATGACTTGGCCTCAAACTCAGCGTCTCCAGGGCCAGAATTGTAAGCAAATGAAACATGATATTTGAAATCATATTCTCTTCAAAAATTGTATCCTCTTCACAAATGGGCAAGGAACATACATGTACTAGAGACACATTAGCTAACTATGATCTTTGCAGCCATTAGTAATAGGATCAAGCATGACAAAGATCTGAAAGATATCAAAGGATCTGGGGGTATATTGTAGTTTTTTAACAGCTGAGGGATCGATGAAAGATGCCAAGTACAATGATTTGGTAAGGTGGTATCGTTTGCTAAGTCTCCTTTCAAGTTTGTGAATTGATACTACTTCTAGCAAAATTCTGGCATACCTGGGCCTTAGAAGTAAATGTGTTTGCTAAAATGATAGGTATGCCAAATCTGCATATTGGATTGTGCATTATTTAAGCTGATTGCATTGTTACTATTGCACGTTATTCTATTATGTCCTCCTCTGGAATTATTCCTACTGGTTGCCTGTGAGTATTCATCACCTTGAAGACCTTGATAACACAGTGTAATATGTACAGAACTGTTCAACAACGGTGTCTTGCTTGTTGGTATCACCTGCAGATGATGGCTGTAACATCATGAATATTCAACAGGCTGGTGTACAATCAGTTGTTCCTCTTGCATCAGCTGCTGACTTGTCATCAGTAAATGGGCAGTGTGCAATCAATGGCATTAGAGATGAAATATGCATGCTTGGGTGGACCTATCCCTGCAGACTGGGGATTTGGGAGGAACTGTGGAACTGTAGGAGGAACTGTATGGAGATATAGGACATGGAGATATAGGACAACTTGAAGAAGAAAAGGGGCTTCTTCGAACCCCGTCAATTGAGTTACTTTTTACAGATGGGCACCTGTAAATGCTTTTGTGTATGTTTTCCCAGTTTTCCCCATAAGATGTATTGTATGTAGGATATGAGTATGACCGCTTCATGAGTAGAACACTTCTCACAAAGATTTGTAGAGTTTTGATTTGTCCACATGAATGTTTTGTTGCCATGTTTGCTTGTGTTGTTTGTACATGATAAGGAAAATGCACTTCTCATACATAAACAGTGGTCAAGCAGTCTCATGGGGGTCAAAGCTCCCATGCTGCCCTTAGTGACCAGCTGCTGCCAACCATTTATCTGTCCAATGAGGTTCTATTGAATGATAGAACCTTCTTGATCTTGTAACCAGTGTTACAAACTGAAAACTCTATCTGTTACTGTCCTATATTAGCTGCTTATTGGATCAAATCATGGTGATGATATAAAGGCTTAGCACAAAGTAACCTGAAGTGGTGGTTGTTACATGGTGCTATCTTGTCAACAGGAGGGCTTAAGTCTGTAATGAGGCATGAAGGTGACATTTCCACCCACCTGTCTTATGTAAACAGTGGATATAAAGGTCCACCTGTGCACCAGCAATATGAAAATTATCTGTTAGCCCATTGTTGTCACTGTAGGATCAGCTGGAGGCTCACTTAACTTGTCGATATGGGGTAAAGAAATGTACACTGAACTATGGGAGGTAGAAATAAGGATGTATATTTGTCATATTCAGGAAATGGCCAGTCTTTGTATGGGATATTTGTTAATTACAATAGGAATCTTGTGACTTCATAGCAGTAGTTTGGTACTAAATAGAAAGAGTTCAAATGGTACAGTAGTTATTTGTTATGCTATCTGAATAATTGTCGTGTTGATTGATCTGAAACACAGAGAAATTCAATTACGTTATAATCTTTATCTAATATTGTGTCGTCTTCTTTTTGCCGTTCTTGCACAGGTGACTGAGCAGCGCTGAACCCACCACCTGCTCCACCGAAGCTGTGCCACCGAAGCTGTGCTAAATATAGTCCTCACCTCACCCAAGTAAATATTGAGTTGGGGAGGGCTATATCTCACAAGCTTGCATCAGTCAGTATTAGTATCACAGATATTCATGTTAGCATTGTCCAGTATGGATGTCAACATCATTGCCATGTGGTTCGCTACTAGTCTATCTCTTTAGAAACCCATAAATTTGTTCCTGTTGTGGAAAGTAGCAACCTTTCTGTCACCATGGCTGTGCCGATGCTGGCTTAAGGGAAAGGTGGTGTGGTGTGAGGGTAGGGTGCTTTGAGCCGTTTGGGTGGCCGGGCGGTGCGGAGACCAATGAAAACCATGGTCCTGCCGGCCTTGACGGCCCTGAAGACGAGCGGTGTGCAGTCCTGGCTGGGGCAGGAGCTGGAGATGCGCGGGATCGATGCCATGATCTACACGCGCTACATTCTCAGCATCCTGCTCCAGGAGGATGTGGACGAGATGGCCGAGGTGGACGTCGACGGGGGCACCGGCTTCGGGCGCAAGATGGGGTACGTGAAGGTCAAGGGCAAGAAGAAGGGGCGCGTGGACAAGGAAGAGCTGAAGAAAACAGCAGCTGTCCAGTGTCTGCAGTCTGTGTCTGATCAGGTGAGAGAAGTACAGTTGTATTCATACTTGGACATGATAACACTGCGTTCTAGATAAGAATGCATGATGTGTTGTAGGCAGAATTTGTATGCATGTACAAGTCAAACAGTCATTGTAGAATGAATCTTTGTTAAATGTTTCCAGATCTGCTAAGAATTCATTTTTTTGCAGCAACTCAGATGTGCAGCAGGTCAAAGTTCAATTATGTACATGTAAATGTGCCCAAATATATTAATGTGTACCATGACGCTGTTGACACATAATGTGTGTGTATACGTGTCGAGATGGTTTATGCAGGTCAATGACATGGTTACCTCTGACACTACCCAGAACTGCTGTTTACTACACTCAGCAAGGACAGCCCAGGTGTCTGGTTTCAGCAATGTCTGGTTTCACCTAGTCATAAACTACCAAGTATTTTTCAATTACAGGCATTCCTGGCTTTGTAGCCTTTGATATATAAAACTACATTAATCATTTATTGAAACAAATTGGTTAGTTGGGCATTAGTCTAAAATGTGTTTTATGGTAGGAGAATCCATGTTAGGTTTCTACAACGTATGCTCCTGTCTTGATACTGGGTGTGTTATTATATTCAGAAGTATTGATCTTGTTGGGCAGTGCAGGGACAGATGCAGTCATGTGTTCAATAACGTGCATGAGTCATGTGAGATGAATGCTGGTCAATAGTTGGGGCCCCGTGACATGCCAATAGTGTGCATTTAGTGTGCGGTATGACTTGCAAATTGTCTGGAACTGAAGCAAAAGTGGAAGTGTTCCTGTGTGTTGATGAACACATTTTCTATGTAGAATTAAAAATGCAATCTGTTAATTATTAACAGTTCAACAGATATGCCAAATGTGCTAAATTTTCTACACAAATTGGAAAGTCATCAGTATTGAAAGGTGATTCTGCCACAGGTGAGGTGAAAAGGAATTAAAAGAAATGTTATGTCTGGATAGTTTTGGCAGAAAAAAACTGAAAACTTTGAAAACTATGATTCGAGTATGAAGAATTGTTGAAAGAGAAGACAGACATTTGCAAAGACATTTGAATGAAAAATGTTATTCTTCTTCCCCTACCATCCCTTCTGGTCCAACTTTTGTAATCAGTTTGGACTGACTGTGAGTGTCTGTCCCAGATGTACATTGTACAGACCTCTGACCCAGATAAACTAGTATAGACCAGAGAAACAACATGTGCCCCAAGTCTGTATATACCTGGTCACCAGGTATATACAGACTTAGGGCACATGTTGTTTCTCAACTTTCTGTACATGAAACTGTACAGTGACAACATTTGATTCAACAGTTTGAGTATTGACGGGGTTTGTCAGAGCTTTATTCGTTTACAAGACTTATGCCGTTGCTAAATCTTCAAATTTAATTTTATGACATTTATACTCCACATGTATTGAAAGGAAAGATTCAAGTTTAACTTCATAAACATTAAAAATCAACTGTTCAGTATTATCTACAGATAATTGCAATATAAAAGCTACATTGTGAGAAACGGTATCTGTCCAAAGCAGCTCCAGGGTATTGCATCATACAGGTCCCTCCCAGAAAGGGGACGGCAACATTGGCAGGCATGGACACCTAATCACGAAAAGCTCCCCCTAGTGCATAGTAGTGGAACTGTACCATTATTTATTCATCAAAAACTGTTGATTAATTGATTTGATACCGCCTGATAAATTGTTCACTAATCCACGTTATATATGCTCTTCAGTCAGTGTCCAAATTCTGGTACACTGATGATTTTTGTGACTTCTGGTTTACATAAATTTGCCCGTGTTTCTGTGCTGGGGCCTCTCCTGGGTTTTACCCCAATGTCTGTAACATTCCATTTGTCCTTTCCTTGACCCTGACCTCAGCTGTAATCTGTAATGTGTGGCCGGCTGGTTTCTTGGTAACTTGGTGTCGAATTTTGACACTCTCAGGGACAGACTAGAAGGTTGTTAATATAGAGACAGCTTTTAAACTAAAAGAATTTACCATAACTCACCTTAAATTTCACAATAATAAATGATTTTTTAGGGAAGTTTTATTGAAAATTGACAAAATATACGTTCTGTGGACCAAATCCAGGTTTGCATGACCTGGCCTTGAGCCTGAATCTTGCAAAAAAGAGAGGATCCCTATCTTGTTGACCCTAAGTTTTCAGTACCTTAATTTGAAGCGACGTTAATTTTCCTAGGCCTAACCAAAAGAATTTTAAAATTTGAATGAAATTGTATTTTAGACCAAGGCAATTATAAATAAATAATAGTTGAGTCTCGGTAAAGCATGATGCATGGCTATTGTGAGGAAAATCATCTTTCAAATTCAGGAAATACTATGATTATGCCACTGTTATAAGCACACTTATTTTCATGCTTATCTGAGTCTCTATCATATCAAGATGTCACCTTATTCGTATCAAGGCGTCATGATAATAGTTATGTTTCGTAACAAGTTTTTCCCCCCATGACTATCTCAGGTGGGTGACATTGAAATTCAGTGTCTCACAGTCCCATTGATTTTAAGATGGGATGGCTGCCCTGTACCTGGGTTTATGGCCCAGAGTTTCCATTTGCAGTTCAAGGGAGTGCACGCACTATAAATCCCTGAGAGCCAGACAACCTTGAGTAAGGTCATACATGTAGTTGGTCCTTGTTTAGGCCAAGAGCAGCCCTGTTGACCTTGGGCAAGTGAGAGGACAGACTTGTTGGGTTTGAAGACTGATATCTTGATCCTGTATGTACATAAAGGCTTGCCAGGAGAGTCACCAACATCCAAGAATTCAGATGTTGTTAATTGGTCCTCTGAATAACCATGCATTGATGTGAAATTTGGTCGTATATCTGGAGCTCTTACGATGTTGAAGAGTGGAGGTTAGTTATCTTACCTTGAACATACACAAGTGTGCTTCTGTCTGCAGTTTGTAGGAACATGTTCAATATAGCACACCTGGCTACACTAGCCTGGTTACCAGACCTATTTTAGCTCCCGAGTCCTACATCCTCTCCACTATTTGCCGATGTAGGACACAGTAGCTAAAATACATGAAGGTTTGGTAACCAGGCTGGCTTACATGTAGTACACTTGAACAATCAAGCAACACTGGGATGACATGGCTCAAAAAATGATCATTATATCCTGGAACCTATACTATAGCCTACAACTTATATTATAATAAATCAATCAATAAATACGTCCTGTTCTGTTGCAGGAATTGGAATTTTGATACAACCATTGTATTTATACATACAATGTGATGAGTGCCATGATCATTGTTCATCCTGTACATACAGTGTATGTAGAAAATGTCAAGTCAACATACATATACATGTACATGTAAAGGTTCACCATACATATACAATCATGTAAATGTTGTCATGATCTTAAAGAATGTCATTTTGTTTGAGGCACAAAACATATCAGACATGCCTGTACATACAGCAGTGATCAATTCCAGCATCCTTTCCCTGCACTTTCTTGCTTTTATTACCAAATACAGGTGCAAGTATGCTTGTATCATAATGTTTTATGTACTTGGCAGTATTTTAATGGTTCACACATTGTAACTATATCCCTGCCAAGTACCTTTAACTGATATCATATCTACTCATCCATATAAGGACTGATGTCGTGCATTGACAACTGTAGAGCAAAGCTATTTTATGTCCCACCTGATTTATAAGACACTTGGTTGCCAATTTGATGTTACAATTGCTTTAGATAGTCATACTGAATCTTAATGCAAGCTGAGAGCTTTTCCATATTTGGTATTGTCTACGTAAGACTCTCTCACACCCACTCAGTTAGGAATACTGTATTCTCCTGTGCACAATCTCCACCTGTAAGGATTTCATACATGAGCCAGGTCGGTTTCCTACGTCACTGCCGTCTGAGCTGGTTATAAAGTGGTGGTTTCTTGGCATCATCTCCATACAGCCCAGACTGTAAGGCACACCGCAGATCAGTAGCCTGACTCCTGTTGCATTTGAAACAGCCAACTGTCTGAGTTTGAAACTCAGTCAGGAGAACGATCTCGATCAAGATTTCCTTGGTAGGTATTGCGCGAATGGTAGGTAAAATAATCTAATGTTGTATACGACAACCAAGACTAGTCAAGATATAAGTGTTGATTACTTTGTATATTTTGTGTATGTTATGTTCCATGTTCCTCGTATCAGTCAGGTGAACACATTTGTATGAAGCCATATGTTCTTCCTTTGTTGCACTTTTTGTGGACCTGATACAGGGTAGTGACAACAGAGAACTATTACAAACTCCGTTGAAATATGTGTTATGAACTTTCAGAAATGTTAAGATACCAGTAGTTGAATGAAATGATGGCCCTTTCTCTAGCAGCAGTGCACCTGACACCAATCGAGTGATTTATCTTGTCAGCTATTTGTTGAAATGATGATGTAAGCTGAGCTGGTAGGTGCGAGTCCTGCAGACTAGTTCAAAACAGTTCTGAATTAGAGGCAGCTGCAGTGGCAGGAATATATAATGACTAACAGAAACAGTAGTTACATTCCTGCATTTACAGGTTAGGTAAGGTTAGGATATCAACACGCACACAAGGGTATACATAAAACCTATTTAGCATAACCATAAGTCTATATGCTTCATATAGATTAATTAGATGATTAATTGATTATTATATTATAGCGTCATTAGCACTTGCAGTGTAATGACAGACTCTGGTGATTACATAGAGGAGGTTGTTGCCGTCAAATTAAAGACCTGAAGCAAATGATATGCCTAAACTAATGCATTGTTTGCTTTAGGGCCTAAAGCAAACTTTGCATGTATTACTTTACATAACCTCAAAGCAAACAATTACAACAATATAAATACAAGTTGTATATGCACTGTAGCACACAGCAGACACGTATCACAGTGACTACCATTTTTACAATGGCATCATCATTTGTTTTACAATCCCCTCTTACGTTGGGTGTGTACCATTGACAACAAAAGGGTGGGGCAAGATGTCAGTTAGACTTGTGTTTGTCTTTATATATCTCTGTTGTTGTTTTCTTTTTGTGCAACACTGTTACAGCGTTATGTTGGTGGCACCAAATCAAAAAGTCAAGCCAGAGTGAGAATAATATCTTTATGATGAAGTTTATGACTTGTTAGTGTATATGTAGAAAGGATGATGTTACAAAGACAATATCTTTGTTCCATTTTATGGTTGTATTTAGTTAGTATGCTAATCATCTCTTTATCGTGCTAGTGGTGGTGTCTGCTCCAAAAATGGCAATGCTGCAATAGTAACAGCTGGGCAGGGCTTGTCAGCTTTGGATTAAATTACCCGGCTGGGGCTGGGCTAGGGGGCCCTGAATTCCATCACACAGCCTCCACTGTTGCAACCTCACATGCATGCCTAGGTCTCATTCTTATTCAGCACCAGTGGTTGAAGTTATACCCATATTCCTCTTGTCAAGATGATAAATGTACCCTCTTCTACAGTGTTAGGGAATATCCATTTTGTATTGTGTACACCTTGTGGGGATGGGTGGATCTGAGGCTTAGGATCAGAGGATGCCCCCTAGCTATTCTACCTGTGGTTGTTGGTTTAGCAGTACCGGCAAGTGGGGGTGGGCCCCAAGCGGGGTTGGCCCTGGGCGCATGAGCACAAGCACGCCGGCTTCCCTCCCGGTGTCATCACTGATTGATTGCCAATGAAAGTGGCCAGCAGAAAGCCGGGGTTCCGGTAAATAATATTCCCTCTCGTGTCGCAGACACATAAGATGGTAAGGTGGGCCCTTGTTGTCTGTGTTATTTTGATGACAGGTTGTTTTACTGTGCCTCCTTGCTGAGGTGGAACAAAGGAGGGATCGTCTGGGGATTGTCAGGCGGCTTGTGCATGATCTGTATATATAGATTTGTATTGGGGTAAATGTCAGTTGTCTGGGAACCGTCTTCATTACAGGGAGAACATAGGGTCATTAGGCTGCCGTGCTGCTTAATTGGTCGTTCAGGATTAATGCAAGCGGCGTGCATGAATTAAGGAAGGTGGTATCCTGCATGGGGCCGAATGGTTTTGAGCCATATTTCATTGTAGGGAACATGGGGGTAATCTAGGGATCATTTTGGTGGGTGCTGTTGCCAGCGTCTAGCACCAGACATTTCCAGCATACCAATGCACATGCCACATGCAGCAAAACGTGGCTGGTCAAGATTTAATTCTCCTGTCTGTGTGTTTCATCACATGGGCCTTCTGTTTCCAAAATGTCAGCTCCAAATGAATCATACTTGACTGTGACATCTTAGAAAGATGCTAAATTAAGCTGTCCTATTATGATGATTTGACAGAAAAAATATGAGATCTGCAAGCCTGGTTTCTGGCATAATCATTTTCCCTAATGAGATGACAACAGTCATTTTTTCAGGTCATGGGTTTTGAGACAGTCAATACTGCTGACGGTTTTGTATATGCAGACTGTAGACAGAAAGATAGACTAGGGGGATGATGTTTGAATTTTTCAGGTCATGAGTTTTGAGACAGTCAATATTGCTGATAATGTTGTATATGCAGACAGATAGATAAACTAGGGGGATGATGTTTGAAGTACGATAACTGTCTGTTTGAACATAGTGACAGTCATTGTTTATTTTCAAACCACAATGATGATACAATGTACTACCTCTGCAGCTTGCTGATATTGTAACGACATTGATACACTGTATACATGTAATTAAAGAAATAATTGTCTGTTACAGGATCAAAGTTCGGTTTAAAGAGTATAGTCTTCTTTTGAATTTGTTGTGATGTTATGAGGAAATTGCTAAAAATGGGATGACCAGTTTGTTATAGGGGCAGAAGTCAATGTGGGAGAACCTTGCGTTCAATTGATTTTCCACTGGTCAGGATTCTGGTTCACTGTATGATGTCTGGCTTCCCAATTACCAGGGCAGACACAACCAACCTGGGAACAAGCGCAGTTGGCATTAGGACAAGTTTTCAATATTGTATCTGTTGAGTAATTGCTTGAACCAAATAGATTTCTCTCATTATGGTGTAATATTGATGATGAATGTTTGACATAGATCAAGGAGATGCTGTTTTTTTGTTGTAGAGTATCTGATGAGGATGTGACATGCATACAAAATCATGTTACTCTTGGTGCCTCACATTTTCATGTACATGTATGTATATGTATATGTATGTCATGTAGATTTAAATGTAAGGTAACCTACTCAGTAGCTGCTGCAACATAATATGATTTTTAAAATTGAGAATATAAGTCGTAAGTTACATATGTAATTTGAAAAAATCCCATACTATATATTAGTTTTTGGTTTTGAAATATCAGTTGTTCATTTGAGATCAACAAAAAACATTTCCAGAAAGTTAGAATGGTGACTTGTCAACAAGTGTTACCGGTATGTCACATCTATATCAAGGACAGTATGGGTGGGGACAATGTATTTTTCATCCTAACCTATTTGTCAGACAGCTCAAAGAAGTGCCCTGAAGGTCATTTTTTAAAAGAATTACTTGCAGTATGACATTGTGGTTTCTGGGACATTATAGCTCAGTCTGAGTCATACTAACTTTTCCAGATAATGGTACGGTAATATTGTATTCAGGTTTCTAGGAAAAGGTCCAAGGCCATGTTTTGTTGGTGGCACTGCTGTTTACATTGGTGTCTTTGTTTGTTTTTGGCTGTCCTCACAACTGGAGCAACATGTTTACTGGCCATGGCCCCATCCAACCAAGGACATGCTATGTAATTTTCTGCCAATTAACTGGTAGAGAGCAAGGACAGAGAGCCATCTTTTTGCTCATGCAAGTTGTAGGCAACAAGACAAGACAAGGTGATCCGAGGCACTGATTGTAAAACATACATGTGTGAAGCACTGTACAGTAGTGTAACTGGATTTTGCCATGTTACCTGACCAAGACTGTAATGCTATGTTTGTCCAGGATGCTGGGATAGAGAGCCTTGTGGAAGAGCTCTGCTGTCGTCTGAAGGAGCTACAAGCACAGAAGGGTACGTTTTCTTTTCATGACACCAACAATTGATTAGCCAACTGTGCCAGCCATGCTATGGGTTAGAATGATTATGACATAGAAAAAAAGATAACATTGTTTTGTTGCAGATGAGCACCTTTATATCACTGGTACTGTATAACATAAAGTTGAAGCGAAGTTGACTTATGATAGCCTTGAAAAATGTCCCAGTAAAGGTACAAGTAGGTTGCTAGACAAGAAGCTACAAGGATTAATAACATTGCCACATTGTCAATGTGATTTACCCCATGGTGTTAACTATGTGCAGAAACAGTTGTGCATGATAAAAACACAAGATTTTAGTTGAAAGAAGTACTGTATAGCAATGTACTAGTATACCCAAAATGCATTCTTTCAGTAAATAAGTAAAATAAGAAAAAAATACCAATATTTCTGCCATTATCTGATCATTACAAACAATCTACCAGTGACTCAGAATCACAAGGTTTGGAGGTTTGCCAAAACATAATGATAAGTTAGGGAGGAGCGGTTTGGCTTATTTTCTAGGATGTATGCCAGGAAAGAGCTCTAATTTGTACAACAAGAAATGGGATCTTGGAGATGCCATTTGTACACATAATCTAGAGAATTCTTACAATTGCATCTGAGGTTTCTTTACGAAGTTTTAGCACAATACACTGTTGAAGCTCAGTGCACTCTTGACATGGCTTCTGCGTGCTAGTTCATTGTCGTGACGTCTGTTTGTAGGTAATACGTTATGTAACAGCAGATTGTTACCGTCGAGGTCACATGTTGTCGTACGTTTAGTAGGACGCATGACGATGCACGATAAGCCATAAATGCCCTGTATGTTTTGTACGTGGGCTGTCCACGCCTACAGCAATGCACTCGTCCTTTACATACGTCGCAAGTCCCAGTACATGACGCTAAATATGGCACTGCTGTCTCATATGGACTTACTGTTGGCAAGGCCCAAGGTGGTGCGCATTTTACTTTCTTAATCATAGTCGGATGTTTTCCTACGAGTCAATGAACCATACATCCTAGAAGCATGTAACAGTTCACAAGCTGGATGTGTTGCTATATGCTGTGTGGGGCAGAATGCCAGCTGTGACGTATGTAGGGCAATGATGTGTATGCTGTTGCTGTTGCATGTGACACCTGCTTGTGCGTGTTGTCTACAAATAGAACGCAGGCAGTGACAGTACCGGTAAATTAAAGTCCAGTAACTGTGCGACCGGCATAGTATAGGAAGGCCAGTCAGCGAGTTTTGTACACTTGTCAGTGTGAAGAGCAGAGGTTGTTTGTTGGTAAGGTTTGATATGTGTAAATAAGACATTTCTGCAGCTTAGTGTACATAAGGAATGAAGATATCTGAGTAGGGCTTGAAATGTTTAAATGTGATTCTTATGAGAATATGCTTGTCTCAGTTTCCCTGTTACTGAAGCTGTGTTGTTTGTTTGTTTGTCCCCAGAAGCCCAGCCTGACGGGGAGAAGGAGAACGTGAGCCCTGCCGTCGAGGAGGGAGAAGACAACTCCACTTCCCCTGAGGATCAGGCTCAGAGGTAAACACTCAACTTGCAGTTCGTCTGTTCAACTTTAACCACACATAAAAGTATCTGGAATAATTTTTCCCAATAAATCCTAGCAGATCCCAAAGACTGGAAGATTGGAAAGCTGGTCATTTTTTTTAATTGTAGGTATTGCTAAACTGTGTGTTAACAGTTGGGTTCTTTTACATACGACATTCATGATTGTTGATATAAGAATGACCAATATCTTCATGACCCTGAGCAATGTAAGCAGCTCTTTACATTCGTAGTACTGACCATCTTTTTTTGTGGAGTGGAGATCTACTTTAACATCAACATCATATCTCCATGTCCGTGTAGGTACTACGAGGCGTTTCCTGCCCTGGGTGACACTGCGGAGCCTGTCACTGTTGCGGCTGCCCCCACCTGGTGTGCCAAGCCTGAGGGCTCTGGTGTAAGCAGTGGGAAAAACAGCAGCAAAGGCAGAAGCAAGTCATCTTCTGCTTCCTCCAGGTCAGTCAAACTGGACATGCTGGGTGGAGTTTGTATTATTTCCCTTTGGTGCACCACCAGTGAACAATTTTGGAAACACAGCTCCAATTTTGGGTGCATGTGCAATCAGTATATCAAACCCTGTATCACATTGTACACCACACTCTGTGGTATTGACTAATCTGTCGCTCTGTTTGTTTCCGCAGCCCTCAACAAAGTGCCACACCCGACAACACCACACCCACCAACAAAGTTTCCCATGGCAACAAGTATGGAGCTGCATCAGGCAGCAGGGTGAGCCGCAAGGGCTCCGGAGTCGGGAAGAGAGACAGCGCCCCGTCGGGGTTGAAGGGCGGAGGTCAAGGGGTGAAAGGGCGAGACAGGAAGACGGGCAAGTTGCCCGGACATTCGTCCCGTCGGTCGAAGAAGAGCAATTCCCCACCTTCAAGTAACCACCGGGGGACCCCACCCTTCGTTCTCCCGAAGATTGGAGGGAAAAGGCGTGCGTTCAGCTCTTCAGCATCAGACCACATGAAGAGCCTTCCTCTGTGGTACACAGAGCCTGTGGGGGAGGAGAAGGTGGCTGTGGCCACCAGGAGAAGTGAGGGGGACCTATCCCTTCATAGACAAGGCCAGTGCCACGGCTGAGATGAGCTACTGGTACGACAGCCCCATGTTTGAGGATTTCTTCGAGGGGATGGAGGCCGGGAGTCGGCTGGGAATGGACTACACATACGGGGACAGTGCAGTGCTGGCCAGTGGAGACAACATGAAGTCTCCAACTGTAGATAGTCGGACAAACTGGAGCCAAGAAAGTGCCACTGGTAGAGAAGAGAAGCTCCTGTATGATCAGCTATGCTGCGTAGACTGTATGCAGAACAGGCAAGCTTTTGAAGGGGAAAAAGGCTGTGAAGTAGAAGGGGACCAAATGTTTCGGAGACGGTCGGGGACAATTGTTGAAAAGTGTGACAGAGAACATTCACAAAGTGCCAAAGAACAGAGAACTGATCATGGAAATTCTATAGAACATTGCCAGAATGCTGCTATCAGAACTACATCACATCCAGACATTAGTGTATCATTAGAGGACTGCCATAGATCTATGCAACACACAGAGTCTCATGCAGAAAAACAGTCTAAAAACTCTCCAAATAGAACAGAAGATGACAACCTGTCAGAGTCTTCAGGCTCATTGGAAGATATAACAGAAGCAGAGTTTGAAGACAGGTACGGCTCAAAAATCGCGCCCATCTGGGGCAGAGAGACACCTGGGTCAGAGAGTGGCAGTATTATAGACACGAGCCACCTCGGTGACAGAAGCTTGTTCTCTCCCGTGTCAGACAGAGGAGATTCCTCGGACGCTAAACTTCACATCTGGAGAAACAGACCCAGATTAGGGTTCCTGAGTGAACGGGCGTCCCCAGTAGCAAAAGACTCGAGCTCCTACAAGGACGGGAATGCTACGTTCCCTCGTGACGTCTTCACCTACGAAGACGCAAAGGAGTCAGAACGCCCCCTGTTGGAGAACACAAACCCTGCAGATAGTGATGTGTTTGTTGTTGCCAGCTGTGCAGATTGCCAGCAGAAGCAGGGTGGGCTTGAGGACGACAGCCCAGAGTTTGGGGCAGTAGGTAATGAGAGGCAGTTCTGCTTTGATGAGGAGACAACTGAGAAGATGAACAGTACATTCCCGGTAGGACGATGGTTGCACAGGAAGCGTGTGCGTCGGCGCTCCAGCGACAGTTACCTGTACACAGGGCGCGAGTCTCCCCAAGTCCGAAAACTGTCCACAAATATCCCGATGATCGGGGACAACCCCCAGCAGGCAGAGCAACACTTCAGCCCGTGGCTGGAGAGTTCCAGGATCGAGAAATGCGAAGACGACTTCAGTGGCTATTTCTCAGACTCAGGGTATCCTTGCCCCAACGACCTGAGTTTCCTGCAAGTTGGCAGCCATTTCATCACAGGTGGGCTGTACGGACAGATCAACATGGCGGGACAGAGGGAGGTGTGGGAAACACCAGACACGGGATCCTTCACTCCCACGTCTGCTCCGTCCCCGATTTTCTCGGATGCCTCGAGTCACAGTAGGTCAAGGTTCAGTTTCGCTCAAGGTAGCGACGTGAGCAAGGATGACTCTACTGATCTGCACTCCGTGCACAGTGACAGCGAACAGTTTGCAGATAGTGTGGTTCTCTCCAGTATCTGCACAGAGTTCTACAAGCAGAATGTCGGGGAGGAAGATCCCTACAAGTATGCAGAGTACGGCCCACAGAACATCACTGAGTCCTGTCCAGCCTTCCCTGTGGAAACTGTGCAAGATGAAGCCGCAGCTGCCCCCCAGTCAGGTGCTCCTGTCAGTAAACTGGAGTACCACAAGGGGGAAAGCTGTTTCACAGAGGTGAAACCCAAGGCGAAGCCAGAGGCAGAAGCTGTGCCAAAACAGTCCAAGTTGACTCACCCTAAGCCGAACTCATACGGCTCGTTTGAGGACGAAGAAGACTTGTTTGTGTCATCGCGTACACACTTCAAACCCATAACCTCCCGGGAAACCTCCCCGGACGAGTGCTACCACTCGGACGGGACAGAAATCCTGGAAGAAGAGGAGGACTTAGAAGAGGCTGTACCTGTGGACAGCATCTTCAGTACTCCACCGGAGACTGTAGAGGAGATTGTCATGGTTCAAAGCGTGGAGGAGCCCTTACTGGCGACTGTTGAAGAACCTCTGGTCGGAGACATCTGCGAGGACCTGCTGCCACAGCTGAGGAAACTGTCCTTTGAGAAATCGTCCCAGACCAGCGTTAACGACATGGGAGGTGTGGAGGATGGCTCGGACTTCTCCCCCATTCTGGACGTGCTGGTGCTCGGCCAGGGGGAGAGGACGTCCCCCGACGGGAGGGAGTCGTTTGACGAGGATAAGGATGTCGGCACGGAGAAGGACCAGCTGCCACCGCCTCCGCCTAACCTGTGGGAGGTAAGAGACATGTCGCAGTCTACAGTAACTAAGTCTTCGTTGCATTGTAAACAGTAGTCTTTAGATATTACAATACATGTAGTTCAACTTCCATATATGTAGAAGTTGCTATACGTTGTACCTTCTACAATTGCAGTGCAAGTTAAGTATTTGTAAAAGGCAACCTTGTTATTTGTAATATTATTGTAGGTACAATTAAGTTTGTGGATATACCTGTGCTTTTATTTACTACACAAAAGTGTTGTGAATGCATTCAAGCCTGCACCATTAGAAGCCTGCAAACTGTTTTGACAACAATCTCACATTATATACAGAACTGAAATTTCTCCTTTTCCCGCAGAATATTCCCCTGAACACTGAGGATACACCCCAGTCTAGCCAGGGGATGCTGTCTGTAGAGATCTCTGGTACATGGATGGCTGCAGCCAAGCCTTGGAGCACAGAGGTCGATGACCCACAGGAGCTGGGATCTCTCGATCGTAAGTACAGCGCCTTTCAAGGTCCACAGTTGCCATGTGTTAGACATGTACATGCACAGTGAAACAGTATGATAAACAACAGCAGATAATCATTGTGACTGGCTTTTCATGAATTACTGTAGAAAAGAAGTCTCTTGCATTGTTCTGACATTCTAGGACCCAATCCCTTGATTTCTTGTCACCAGTTCTGTGATTCAGAAATCATGTTAAACTGATAGTGTTCCAGTAGTGTACAAAAAATGTATGTAGTGAGTTGAGTTAATGTGTGTTAAAGACATGAAGTGTCAAAACAGTTTTGCTCATTGTCGTCTCTGTTTCTTCCCCAGCTTTTGGAGAAGCCATAGGAGGGCTGCTGCTGGACGTGGCCTCACCCCACTCAACCTTTTCTTTTCCTGACATCGACGTAAGAAATGTTTCACCTTGGTTACAGAAGTGTGATGAAAAACAATTGTAAACCTGTGTCAGCATTACAGAAGTTTGACTTGATTGTAAAGTTAAGTACAAAATTTATGATATTCTACGTGTACATGTTTTGTCTGAATCACAGTGGTTCTAACTCTAGTATGACTCAAGTAAACTGACAGGCATCCGTATCTAGTCACAAAACATAGCCCTTTTTGTGCTGCATACTAATCTAATGATTCAAGTATTGCCTGTGCTTTGTGTGGTATGATGCATTTCTGATATTCTATTTTCCCACCCCAGGCCTCAGATCCCGAGGATGTCCTCCCCCTGCCATTGCCTGTAGGCGAGGAGCGAAGCACCCGTCTGTATGAGAGAGGTTGCTGCCAACAGGGAACCATCTGATGGAAGCTGCCACCCTATTGGTCCAATTGCCACTGAACTGTGGCAATACTGACCAATCAGGTAGTGGAGTACAGAACACACATGGATGCTGGGCAAGATTGTGAATGATGTTGATATGTGTGCAGCAACTCCATTGGTGCGTTACGTTGCAAATAGCCAATCACATCATGATTTGTCAATGGCTAGGCCAAAAGGAGACAAGCTAACTGGGGAGCTGAGGCATTTTTCTGGTAGTATTTTGCACTAAGCTTTAGATCCTGTGTAAGTTGTAGGATGTACATTTGGTAAGCAAAGACATAGTAGGTATGGTAAGACTTAAATATGTATGTATTACTCACTAGATTTGTGCTCTCTCACATATGTTTGCAAGTAAGTAGCACACAAAGTTGTACCAAAACTGTAAAATGTCTGCAAGGGGAGACACCAGTGCCTTCTAAATTCTAAACAGACAACAGTTGAGACTGCATTTGACTGGAAACTTTCACAGAGATATGAATATGAGGTTTTCAAAGGTATAGATAAATAAATGCCTGAAACAAAGTATTATTGAGTATTCCCTCAGCTCAGTATTCACTTCCTTTGCAGACATTTTGCCCAAAAAGTGACGAGCTAATTTCTAAGGTCACTCATTGGAAGTAAGATTCACCGCTCATCATGTCAGATGGGACAGAAGATGTACATGTATTATTATAAAAAGCAAAAGAGAATTAAAAATATTGACAGTGATACCGTTAGAAAGTTGTGAGAACTGTAACACACGTAGCACAGGGGATAAGTCCCTTAGATATATTTACCTGTTGAAGCAGTAGCAAAATAGCAGCTGTTAGGTTACTATTAGTAGAGCTGCCAAAAAAAGAAATCAGGGTGAAGGTGTGTTGGTTTTCATGTGTTAGTGTTCCATTGCAGTACATGTGATAGTATCTACACATGTATGTTGTATCAGAATAGATGTAGAAGCATTCATTCCCCGGTCGGTGAACTGAGGATGAAATGTTTCCATGTGTATATATGGGTACAACGTGGACAAACACATCATAGTCTCTAGCTTCAAGATGATATTGTTCAAGCTCCCGTACATTTGTTTCGAAGGGTATGCTTGGTGAGAATGAACGAGCTGGTTCATTTATGAGAATATTTATTGACAGATACAGAAAATAAACAACAATTGAGGTACAAATGTATACATGTACCTTGCCCTGATTTGTGGCCCCAAAAATGTTACCATGTAATACAAGATTCATTGTTTTGTGTATGCATGTTACCAGTTGGTAAATCTTGTAAAAAAAAAAACATGGTTAAAGGGATAGAATTACCAACTTCTTCAAGTTGACAGTCTTATCTTCCCGTATACTATGGAATTTCCGAATGGAAAGCATAAAATGGTAACAAAAATTGTACCTATCAGTGTAACATCTGCCCTGTTGGGCCAGGTGTTTAATGAAGCTAGGTTTCCACATGTGTGGAACTTGCCAAGCTGACAAAAAATGTCACAAAAATGTCACTAAAACAGTACAGCTAACAGCTCCATGGGTTGGTGAAAGTGTGAATCATGTTGTGCTTCACTGAAGTGTTTTTATGTGGCTGTGACAACTTGTTCTATTGTCAATGTGCAATATGTGTTGATATGATTCCTATATGCTATTTATTACTATTATTTATTCGAAATCACAGATCCACCAATACTGTTGAAATTCACAGAAGGCAATTTAGTACAGTAGCTTTGTGACCTTATTGCAAAATAGTCTTGCAACCAACATCAATTAGAAAGTGTGCATCCTTATAGTTTGTATTGTTAAGAGCACATTTGCATGAAAGTGAGACAACTGTAGTTTGTAAGGGTATACATACATGTGGTTGCCTATGTGAGTTTGGCAGTGTTATCTATGTAAGATATCTCCACACTATAATTGTTGATTTGTCTCCTAAGAATTGTTACCTTTGACTTGTCACTGAAAGTGAGGATGAAAACCTCACAGTAGCATAAGAATACACTTTTGTAACTTCCTTGCTTGTGTGACACATGTAATTTGTGGCCATTGTTGTGTGTCGGTGGATGCAAAAGTATCTCTTGCTGCACATTTGGCCCCACATCAACTAGTGAAGCTTCATGTATGTACAGGACATGTTGCTGTATATGTGAAGATGACATGTTAGCACATAAATCATATTACAATTCTGTGCTATTGACAGGAAGACTCCATATTGTTGTGAGATGCTGATGTCAGTAACAAATGTGCAGAGGGACTTCAGGCCAAACAGTGTGTTTTACTCCTGTTTGGTGTATGTAGATGTTCCTAATATACAGCTGTTCTTTCTAGACCGAACAGAAATAGGAACATTTATGATAGGACATTAGCTCACTGGAAAACCCCCGTTTGTGTGGGATTCATCCAGTGTCTCCGTTTATGTATAAGTCAAATATGATGTTCACTAATGATTTCTGCACATGTAGAACCTAGGCACTAGCAGTCAGGTAGACATGTAGACATGTCTAACATACCTGGCAGAGACATTTTGTGGATGCTTCCTCCTGACTTGTTCAGAAGTGAGAGACGTGTGTATTCATGTGATCTTGCTCCTGGAAGTAGTAGAGACATATATCGTAGGCTATGGAGGGCCACCCCTCCACACTGCCATGGTTTGTGTCACATTACTGGTCAATAAAGCTGCCAGAAGACATTGTTGTTATGACTTGAGCTTTCTTGTTTAGATTGACTAGACCTGTAAAGCTTTGAGGTTAGGTTAGAGACAAATGACCACTAGGGAGTGGATTGTGTCATACTACCCTGTAGTAACTATTGGGAGAAGTGCAGACTGATTAGCCTGTAGTGGCAATGTCTGTTGGTGACTGATCTGTCAGGTTTTATCTAGTCCGTGTAATGTTTGATGGCATGCAAAATTATCTACAGTCACTAGGTGGCGCCTTTGGCTAGCTTTACAGGAATCACTAGCCAGGTTGTTTCTTTGCACTGCTGACTTGTTCCTCTAGGTAGCACTACTTCACTGCTTGAACTGTTTATCAAAGAGAAAACTTGCTCAATTGCCTGAAGTTTTTGGTGAAGAACAACATGGGTAGTTGACATTGAAGACGTGTACCTTTGTTACAAAAAAATTACAATTTTTTAAAATTTGAGAATACTCTAAAAACTGAAAAAGAAACACCACAACCGCACAGTTGTAACTGTTCAACTTTTATAATTTAGTATACTCTACAAAGTGTCTTTTTTGGTTACAAAATGTACAGGTTATACCTAGTCACATTCATACTTACGAAAATGTACATACCATACTTTATACATATATATCATTATACACAAGAAATGTACATTTCCAAGTATGACGTAAATTAAAAATATCTTGGCTGACATAAAAGTATTGCTCTACATAATGAAGAATGTACAGCAATTCAAAACTACAGCGCTTTATCAAGCTAAGAAATCTTTCTTCTGCCAAACTGTAGACAAACATTAAAACACTAATCAATAAAAGACTACAAGATAACTGGTAGGCAATCAAACATATGTTAAAACCAGTAGTTGTTAAAACATTGTCTAGGAGTACTCCTACACAGATACGGATGGGCAAGACCTGAAAAATCACTGTTCAGGAAATAACTCCAATATTGCTTTTCTTCCTGTGCAAATGCCTGTTATGTGTAACATGATGATATAAAAATCACACTGAAACAACATCCCAGTAAAATGCTAGTAGTAATGGCAATGGCATAAGATACTGGTATACATGTACCAACATTTACCCAGCAAGAGCCAGCATATGCCAGAAAAAAACTTCCCAAGTCTTAGAACACTACTTGAATTTGTACATGTACAGTTTGTACAATTATAGCTACATTTGGGCAGCATTGAAACATCACTAGTAATACATTTGTACAATGACAACAATACTACATGAACCACAGAGCTGCATCTTGCACAGTATTTCCAGTATTCTAACTGTATTATTTCTATTCTAGCTTACATGTAGTACACAGTTTTCATAAGTTTTTCCTGAACACAGTGGCAGATCTAGTACTGCTATACCTTGTAGATATGGACAATTCTTGTATCTAATTCAGAACAAGGCACTACATTTTTGACTAACTTTTTGGAAGGGAATTTTTACACATCGTCAAGGATCAACAGAAATGCTGACAATTCTGTACACAGCTCACTTTGAACATACCTAGTGAATTGTTTTTAACTCAGCCCAGTAAATGTGTTCCAAGGAATACAATGTTGCAAATAGACATGTTAAAGCTGGCAATGCAAATACATGTAAATGTGAAAAGTACTGTCATGTACATGTCATTATCATCCTATAGATAGGATGTTTGAAAGCAATGCATGCTACAATAATAATTATTATAGGTTGTAGAAGTAAACTTTTTAACACCAAAAATGAACAAAGAATGTTGCAATTGTCTATTGGTTGCATTTTGATTGAAATTACTTTGTGCCATCACTTTGCACAATGCACTATTAAAAAGGTATCTGTGAATCTCCCTGTCAAGTGT
The DNA here is from genome assembly GCF_001625305.1 of Branchiostoma belcheri. Classification (NCBI taxonomy): domain Eukaryota; kingdom Metazoa; phylum Chordata; class Leptocardii; order Amphioxiformes; family Branchiostomatidae; genus Branchiostoma; species Branchiostoma belcheri. Next base: position 1,603,832 of record NW_017804398.1, read on the forward strand.
TCATAAAATCTCACCTGGTACTACACTGATTTAAAACAAAAGAAAACTAAAATTCAAATCTAGAATTCTTGGATGAACAATGTACCAACAGGCCGATGGACCGGTTTACAACATGGCTTACTGGCAAGACTCAGACCATGGCACTTTTCATGGTTAAATATTTCCATAAAAGGTAGCACACTAATATTATCCATGTTTCACGTAGGCACCTTTAGCTATAGCTATAATCTGTTGGGGCAAGTCTCGATGCATGCTCACTACTAACTCACAGTAATAAACTAGATATTTCTCCAGCAGGAATCATACGAATGTCACACGTAATTTGTCCCCGTCCTGTGTTGTGGAGACCACAGTTCTTCTTGCTGTTTTGTCAGACACACAGATACCGGCTCGAGTTCTACTTTGCAGTGCACTGACGCTGCCATCGATGCTGTTATTGCTGGTATTGTGTAAATTAGCATTCTGCCTGGGTGTTGGAGTGGTGAGGAGCTCGTGGGTTGTTGGGGAGGGCAACATGGGGGAGGGGGGCAAGGATTCCGATCCAGCACTACAGTTGTGTGGCTCTATATCGGTGGAGTCTGAATTTGGCGAGTAAGCAACCCCCGGTTTTGGCACTGAGTTAGCATTGGTGTAACTGGGAGGTACTCCGTCTACGGACGGTCTGTCCTGCAGAGCTTCATCCTCCACTAACGTTCTATCTAGATCTGTGGTTCCGTACGCTCGCGCCAGCCCATGCCGCCCGTCTCCTGACAGGTCCAGTGTGTTTTCCACGACGGTGGTGTTGAGAATGGAGTCCTCGCTGTGAGACTTGGTCAGCTGCGTGTAGGCAGCGTGCGCAGCGCGAACGTTGACGGGGCTGGAGTCCGGGCGGAATGTGCTGAAGGACAGGTTGGGGGTGGCAGATTTGGGGCGAGGTTTCCTCTGTTTCTCTGGAGAAATGGTGATGTAGGCCGAGTCGTTGAACATGGACATGTTTCCTGACTCATCCATGTACGAATGGTTTGGCAAGAAGGAGTCGTCAGCGTTGTGCCCCTTGAAGTAGTGGTCGGCCTGTACTTGTGACGGATAAACACCAGAGAAGCTCTGGTTGGTGCTGTTCAGACCTTCCCTCAGGAACTCAGGCACCTCGTACATGTCCTTAAACATGGAGGACTTACGGTGGGAGTCGGCGGAGGAAGGGTTGCTTTTGTTGGTCCCAATGCTGGTGGAGTCTTGGCCACTTTTCTTTGGCTTGAGGAAATCCGGAAGTTCCAAGTTGGAAAGAGAGGCCCCCCGCTGGTCTTCCATCCTACTGCGGCTGGCACGAGATAGCATCATAAACAGGTCTGGAAAACAGGCAAATAAACACACAGTTAGGTAAGGGGAAGACTTAGAAACTGCAACACAGATTGTGTTAATGAGCACAACACTGTATATCATCTTTCACATATTAGTTGCATATGAAGCACAATCTGAATGGAAAGTCTCTTACATAATGGTGACAGATGCTGATATTCTTGTATATCCAATGGCATGTATATGTGTTTTCTTGGAAAGGCTGAATTTAAGGTTAAAAGAGTATGTATGATCTATGTCCTCAACACATCATCAGGCCTACTCATGTAGGAGTCTAGATCACAAAAGCCTCAATGGCAAAAACATACTAATTACTACGTACATGATGTAATACTATTTAGGTAGCAGGGAACTGGGGAGGACTGTTTTAAAAAAGATGATGACAGAAAAGAAAGAAGAAAATTGTATTCTACAAGCTTAGGATCTAATGTTAAGCAAATACTAAGACTTACATTGTACTAAGGTAATCATACCTACATGAGATAGTAGAGAGAAAAGAGAGAGGGTGTGCAGTCATATTTCCATTCCTAGGGATGGATGCAGGAAATGAGGGAAAGAGACAGTGCATGAGTGCAGTTTACAAATGACGCTCTGAAGTCAAATAACAATCGATAACAAATCATGAAACTTTCCTGGTGGTTTTATTTTCATGGTGACTTCTCCCCTGTGAATTCGTGACAATACAAATTTGCCTTCCTTGTATGACTAATATAGAATTGTTTCAACGGTGAATTCAAAACACAGTGAAAGACTTCCTTTTCCACCTACCATAAAATAAAATCACCATGAAAGTTTCATGATTTACGGTATTCATTCCATTTTGCTGCAGTTTTACACAAGTGACTGCAACTACCAAGCTTTGTAAGGCCTAACATTCCTGCAGCATACATGTACAATGTCTTATACATGTATAAGGACTATGACATGTGTCCAGGTAATCTGCAATATAAATCACTCTTTGACAAAATATGTCAGGTTAAGGTGTTAACAAATTAGTTTGGTGCACTTACTACCATTCAGCAGTGTTGTTATCCACATATCACCTGGTGTAAGTTGGTACAACGTCAACATTAGTGATTATTGTTACTACACACACGTGTCCTGGAACCCTTTTAGTACTCACCGTACACGAACACGTGTTAGTTAAATCTAAGGAAATGCACAAACCTCCTTTACCTTCCGTGTCCGACCCTTGCACTGGCCGTGTCTTCCTGGGAAGTCTGTCCGAGCTCTGACCATTGGAAGTGGAATTTCCCCCGTCTTTACTTTTCCTGGTGATTTCCTCGGTACCCGTTGTGTTTCTTCTGACTAAGCTGTACGAACCTGGGAAGGGTATCATTTGTAACATTATTAATATCACCACTGGAAAACAAGGGAGCAAATACCACAGAAAATCCAACTGTTGTTTCCTGACACTGGTGGCTGTGACTGCTGAGTGACCAGATTTCATAGATTTGCTTGACAAATTTCATTGATTTTTTAAAAGAACAAATCTTTTTTATGCTTCATGTGTTTCATTATCTTTTACATCATACTTTTGATTTGATTCATTGAAATTGTAACAATGAAATACATGTTGGACACTGTTGCTGGTGTTGTGTCCACGCATACATGTGGAAACAAATACAGGACAGGACAATACTAATTTTCACTTGAGTTAAGTGAGGAAAGTCGTGTAAAGTGCCTTTCCCAAGGGCACAAGATCGGTGGCATGTCAGGACTCGAACCTGGGATCTCTTGGTTCCGAGTCGAGCACCCTGCTGTTATGCCACACGACCCCACTTTTACACATACCCATAGTATCATATTCAAGATTTGAAATCGAAATCAAGGGGCACACAAATCCAATGCTGGTTGCACCGTGATCGCCGTCTAGTGGAAAGGGGGCTTACTGGATGTCCTGTCTGGCTCCAGATGTCTGGTGTCTGCCTGCAGTGGGAGTTTCCCTGGTACAGAGTACTTTGTCCCTGCAACATGACTGGTGGGCTCCACAATCACCTTCTGGTTCTCCAGCGTAGCAGCGGGGATGCCAAGGTCAAGGGGAAGGGCATTTCCATCCTAGAGGAAAGATGAATAATGGAACCTATGAATATATACAGTCTTTTCCTCACTCTACCATCAAGATAAGGAAGCTACAGTATACTGTATACAAAACTTATGTCCGCTCATGAATTTTCTTGTGCATTACTCAGAAGGTTAGTGGAGTCACAGTGCCCCATAGGGAAATGTATCATAAATGCAAAGGAGCATTGATTCAACCACCCTTTACCTCCTACTTGTCATACATTCATGTATATATGGTTAGAAGAAATGCTTAGGTCACATTTTACAACCAGGGCACCATCAGGATGTTTGCGTGAACAAAATACAAACAATTCACATCAATCAATATAGTAGTACACAGATAGTACTCATGATTTATCACTTTTTTTGTGTTTGCTGTCTTTTGGATCATACTTTTCATTCCTGGAAACTGTCTGGCTGGGCTGGGAATTGTGTCTTTAGCATAAGTCATAAACAATCACAAAGTCCTCAATGCTTAACCCTTTATCCATCAGTGTGGTGTTTTTCAGATTTTGTAGGAACAATTGAATGAAGATGTTGGACTATTTCCTACCAGTCTGATGATGGCCTCCTCCAGCCTGAGGCTGTACTTGTTGAGGACCGTCCTCATCACCTCAGCCACAGGTTTGGTTGGTTTTACCTTCACACGGAGAGAGAACTTGCCAAGGGAGGGCAGGTCCAACCTAAAGCAATGAGAACAGTAGATTAGGATGCACCAATGAAGGGTAGAAATCCAGGTAATGAGATATACAAGGAAATTGTTACTGAAGTAACTGAATAGATTTTGAAAACTGCTTTTCATCGGTGACTCACATTAGGACTAGTGGTAGTGTACAAATGTAGCACATTAGGACTGGTAATGTCACTCCAGGCTTTTAAATACAACAGTTACATAGCCATTTAAGGCTCTATGATTGAAGTGATTTGGGTGCCTGTAAGGCATACTGCAGTATGATTGTATGGCCTTGGAAAATTTCAAGGGTGCACAGAAATCAATTCTCTAAAATGCATGTCACTTATGACTGCATAATTGTTTGGTACATGTGACTGTTCAAGGCTAGTGCGTAAATGTCATGTGCATATATACATATACATGGCATATACATGTACATGTAGTTGGTTAGAAAACAGAATCAGAATCTGATGCAATAATCGATAGACCAGAAAGAGTTACAAGCATAGACAAATGTTTTGCAACCATTTCATTCTATAACTTACATGTACATGTATGCAACTAGTTAATGCAAATCAGTCTCCATCTACATGTACATCCCTCCCTGTGATTTAACAATTTGTTGTTTTCTGCTTGAAAGTAAATTGTGAGTCTAATCAACCCACAACTAATGATAAACTAACTATCTTGTCCTGGTCTGACCCTCACACTTACTTGAACAGCACCCTTTGTTCCACCCTGATCTCCTTAGATCCCAAGACAGACACGTCCTGTTCCAGATCAACCGGTTTGTCGTCTGCCAAGTGGTAAACCTCCACTGCTGCCATGGGCAGCTGACGCCGCTCACACAGCCTACAGGAGCAAAGATTTATGTTCAATCATGGTCTAATGTATATATGTTATGTTAGGCCACAACAATTTCATGTCTTGCCCTCGTCTTTCTTGATTTCACAATTTATCGACTAGGATGTCTAGGTCTGTTTTATGCCCACTTGCTTCATTGATTTCCTACAAAAATCCAAGAACCAAACAATCAAATTGGTATGGCCTTAATTCTACTGTCAACTTGTGTTCATATTCTACCAATCAACATGTCAGTGGCAAGAATCAAGTCAGTATTCTTCAAATAAGAGGACAGCAGGGTAAACTAGAAATACAGGCAACATTTTTATGCATCTGTAAAGCCTAACTGAAATCTATGAAAAGGATCCACTCTATTGCATGTAAAAGAAGTGCATAATTAACAAAGAAAAGGTCAGACGGAGTAGAAAAAGCTCCAGGCACTTAAATCATGGTAACCATTATTCTTGTAAGGGCCCATTAAGATAGTTCCTTGCTGCGAAAATTATAGCGATGACATTTTGGAAGACACTTACGGCTATCCTCTCTCAGAATCCTACCAGCTGAACAAAGCTGTGACTTACGTTTTGTGAATACCAGGATCTTCGTTTTGAACATGACTACTATGCTGCAGCTTTTGTTTGAGGTTATTTTATGCGCACATATCTGTAAAGCAACTAAAATTCATGTACATTTACATGTAGATTGGGATATTCAGTCATAAGTTCTTGGATGGCCATACATGTACTTGTTCAAAGAAGGTAGCCTTTCATAGATCCCCATCAGTTGAATGGGAACTCTTGCAACCCTGAACACTTCACTCTAATTTATAGTCTGAGAGGTCAAGGAAGAAAAGAAATGGCACAAAGTCTGAACATATATCAGGGATTCTGAAAGGGAAACTTATGGCCCCTGCTTTCTTCTTGATGTCCCACAAGCAATAAAAATAATTTTGGCCAGCGTTCAGACAACCCTACGACCTTTATGTTCTTATCAGAGACATCCTAAGTGTCGTTACAAAAACCTTGAGCAATGTTAGCTTGTTCTTCCCACTTATCTTCAAGACATAGATGTACAGTGTGGCTGTGTCTGCAGGAGACAAGAGACCTACATCTTAGTCCATATCACTGCACTGAGGCATGCTGGAAGAATACACTGAGGAATGATTGAAGAATACATGTACTTCTACATTGTATATCCCCAGGGTAGAGTTTGTTAAAAACCATTTAACTCCACAGAAATGATGCCTTTGCTACATACTTGCTGAGGGCACTCCGTATTGTCTGTCCTGGCTTGGCGTAGATGACGGTGGAGGATCCATCAGGCAACAGGACTCGGCAGAACTTGTAAGACTGCCGGGGATCCGCTACTGCACTCTCGTTCAACTGGGAAGTCTCCAAGGACTGGAGAACAGGAACAAACAGTTGGGAAGCATTGTAAGATTCAAGTATCATCAGCAGCGGAAAATCTGTTCCTGTTTGACCATATTTCTTACTAAAAAAGGAGTTGCCATGATACTTAACCTGTAATGAGTGTATAATTCAAAGCAGATTGAACATGTTGTAAAGTTCAAGCTTGTTCCAACACAAGAAGGGAACTTCATCAGATGTGGGATGAACTTGCTGACTCTCTGGAAGTCGAAAGCACGATGACGTCAGAAGTGCATCAAATCTGGCAGGAAGATGGAATCTACCACCATCACGGTTCAGAGAGGGTTGATGGGCCATTGCCTCCTTCATACCTCTCACCCCCCACAAAGTAGTCCTCCTCTGTGACCAGTATATTTTTGGAGCACAGGCGCCCCAGTTCCACTATGTCTGAAGTTTCACAACACATAAATATTGAGTCTCTGGGCCACACTGTTACACTGGATAAGGTACGTATACTGGACACAGAGAAGAACTACTTTGTGAGGGGTGTGAAGGAGGCAAAGTACATCAGGGCCCATCAACCCTCTCTGAACTGCAACGGTGGTGGATTCCATCTTCCTGCCACTTTTGATGCACCCTTGACGTCATCACGCTTCTGACTTCCGGAGAGTCTGACAAAGGTTGACGAGATCTACCAAAAATTTATGGTGGGTTCCCTTCTTGTGTTGGAAACAAAGCTTGAACTTTACAACTATGGATGTACATGTATTTATGGCATAAACCAATGAAATGTGTTTATAACCTGGTTACCAAACCTATTATAGCTCCCGAGTCCTACATCCTCTCCGCAAATTAGCGGAGAGGATGTAGGACTCAGGAGCTATAATAGGTTTGGTAACCAGGCTAATGTGTTTATGGCATAAACTAGCTAATATGATGTATTCATTAGTGCACATGGAGGACTGTTACAGTATTAAAAGCTGACTTGGGTGTGATACTGTTATTACAGTGATGGAAATCACCTCAGCAGACATGGCCTTCTGGTGCAGGACATCTAAGTCTGTACTTGCGAGGGAGCTGCGACGGCTGCTACTGTTGTCACTCAGGTGTCCGTCTAGGACCTGTACAGAACCTGGGGACAGTTCCACACATTAGCTCATACTTTGGTTAACAAAACACACTTACAATAGCCTGCTAATAATACATTGTAGAATACAACTGCTAATAATACATTGTAGAATACAACTGCTAATAATAGTACATTGTAGAATACAACTGCTAATAATACATTGTAGAATACTAGAAAGGCCAATATTTGCTTTGGAGCAAATACAGCGATGGGTTCACCACATTTTACGACATGGCAGGGAAAGAATGAGAAACACAAGGGAAAACAATGATTTACATTGATATAACTATAATATGAAGTAACATACAACTAAAACAACAGTTGGATAGCTATTCCCTACTTTATTGGTTAAGATTTTTAATTGCATAATGCAAACTGTTGATTTTCAAAATTCCAATGCTGGAGCAGGAAAGCTTGAAATACCTACCAAAACACTTGAATACAGACATACTGTTAGTATGGAAATGCTCTGTGCAGGTGTTAATCAAGTTAAATCCCAACAGCCAATCAGCAAGAAATGCTCTGTGCAGGTGGAAATGCTCTGTGCAGGTGTTAATCAAGTTAAATCCCAACAGCCAATCAGCAAGAAGTATAGAGGAAAGCTGCATGCCTATTGGTTGATGCCCTGCATTCCATTGTGATGACTCATGGTAAACACGGCACACTAACACAGTAATACATTTGATATAACACAGCCAAAAAACTCAAATAAAACCATTCTAAAAGCCTGTATCACAAAAATTTAAAAAACGCCTAGGGGTATTTGCCCACTGTACCTCCATACCAAATTTCAGGACCTTAGGCCCTAAAATGAAGAAGCTGAATCCATTTAAAAAATGGCAGGAGAAGAAGGAGGAGGAGAAGAAACATCAGAAAAAGCAATATGGGTTCACCACCACTTCGTGGTGTGGTGAACCCATAACAAGGAAAAACAGGACATGCATTTCAAGAATAGCTAGCAAACATTTTCCTGTTAAAAAGCCATTAGCTTCCAAGAAAGCCAAATCATGCCTCTTTCAGTTTCACTAGCTTCTTCACTACACTATTGTACAATAATGGCTATGTACAATGTAACATTACATGTATTATGTGAAATCCATTAAAACCCTACAGTGATTGTATGTCTTATGGCACTTTTTGCTCAATGTCAGGGGCATTTATGCCATTAACTAATGGAGAAGATTGGTCGGCCAGACTTAGGCTAAAATTAGTTGGTTGAGATTACCCGCCAATCACATCCCCTGTGGACTGGCTCTGGGACGTTTAACTGTCAATCATACCGTATATGGTAACAGAGCAGAAAGAAGTGTTCCATTATGGTCCATCAGAACTGGCATACGGTTCACTTAGCTCCAAGTCATCTTTTATTGCCGCATTATTAAAATGATTTATTCCAGTCTA
>NW_017804398.1:1612663-1657662 GCF_001625305.1 Branchiostoma belcheri
TTGATGGGCCATTGCCTCCTTCATACCCCCCACAAAGTAGTCCTCCTCTGTGACCAATATATTTTTGGAGCACAGGCGCCCCAGTTCCACTATGTCTGAAGTTTCACAACGCATAAATATTGAGTCTCTGGGCTACACTGTTACACTGGATAAGGTACGTATACTGGACACGGAGAAGGACTACTTTGTGAGGGGTGTGAAGGAGGCAAAGTACATCAGGGCCCATCAACCCTCTCTGAACTGTGACGGTGGTGGATTCCATCTTCCTGCCACATTTGATGCACCCTTGACGTCATCACGCTTCCGACTTCCGGAGAGTCTGACAAAGGTTGACGAGATCTACCGAAAATTTATGGCGGGTTCCCTTCTTGTGTAGGAACGAAGCTTGAACTTGGTACAACTATGGATGTATTTATGGCATAAACCAATGAAATGTGTTTATAGCCTGGTTACCAAACCTATTATAGCTCCCGAGTCCTACATCCTCTCCGCAAATTAGCGGAGAGGATGTAGGACTCAGGAGCTATAATAGGTTTGGTAACCAGGCTAATGTGTTTATGGCATAAACTAGCTAATATGATGTATTCATTAGTGCACATGGAGGACTGTTACAGTATTAAAAGCTGACTTGGGTGTGATACTGTTATTACAGTGATGGAAATCACCTCAGCAGACATGGCCTTCTGGTGCAGGACATCTAAGTCTGTACTTGCGAGGGAGCTGCGACGACTGCTACTGTTGTCACTCAGGTGTCCGTCTAGGACCTGTACAGAACCTGGGGACAGTTCCACACATTAGCTCATACTGTGGTTAACAAAACACTTACAATAGCCTGCTAATAATACATTGTAGAATACAACTGCTAATAATATATTGTAGAATACAACTGCTAATAATAGTACATTGTAGAATACAACTGCTAATAATACATTGTAGAATACAACTGCTAATAATATATTGTAGAATACAACTGCTAATAATAGTACATTGTAGAATACAACTGCTAATAATACATTGTAGAATACAAGGAAAAACAGGACATGCATTTCAAGAATAGCTAGCAAACATTTTCCTGTTAAAAAGCCATTAGCTTCCAAGAAAGCCAAATCATGCCTCTTTCAGTTTCACTAGCTTCTTCACTACACTATTGTACAATAATGGCTATGTACAATGTAACATTACATGTATTATGTGAAATCCATTAAAACCCTACAGTGATTGTATGTCTTATGGCACTTTTTGCTCAATGTCAGGGGCATTTATGCCATTAACTAATGGAGAAGATTGGTCGGCCAGACTTAGGCTAAAATTAGTCGGTTGAGATTACCCGCCAATCACGTCCCCTGTGGACTGGCTCTGGGACGTTTAACTGTCAATCATACCGTATATGGTAACAGAGCAGAAAGAAGTGTTCCATTATGGTCCATCAGAACTGGCATACGGTTCACTTAGCTCCAAGTCATCTTTTATTGCCGCATTATTAAAATGATTTATTCCAGTCATTTTCAGGTACCGCCATGACTGGTGATATCAGGATCTTTCATTCATTATGTGGGGAGAGTTTTTCTTAAGAAAAGACGTTCCAAAGTTTCCCAGAAAGACTCACCTGATGATCCACCTTTACTGCTTCTCCTGTCCACATCAGGTTGGAACTTCATGTTTCTCTTAGAGTGCTTACCTGTGGATGGTACCAATCATATCAAATATTGCAAGCTTGTACTTGATTCATTCTCTATTTGTACATGAATCTAAGAAACTTAACATAAAAAAGCTTTCTGCTTTCAATGCTTATTAACAATCTTTAAATTGTGCTCAAGGAGCTTCATAAACAGCCAAAACATTGAAATTGAAGAATATATTTCATGAATAATGTGAAAAAAAATTGAGAATACATAGCACATGAACTATGACGACATTCAAGCTTCACACCAGCATAATGTACTTCCTACCTCTTGCCCACGGTAGTAAAGACCTGCGTTTCTTCTCAGTGCCATCCCCAGTCAGATCAACAGCATTTTCACGCACCTTCCTCCATAACTAAACATTGGAAAACAGAACTTTTAGCAAAACAGCAACTGAGTACAGCTAACAGGAATGACACAGGTACATGTATGTAGCATTGTGCATTCTACCAAATTTGTGTATTGTTTTCATTTTATTGTACAACAATTCCGTAAGATTACATCATGTAGATTACTCTACCAACCTTCTGGCCTCGGCTCTCCTTGCTGGACTTGCTCGCTGTATCATCAGCGTCTGACCCACTGTTGGACGCCAGGTCATAGGGCAAAGGTCGTCCCTCCACATCACACAACATGCAGTCTTGGTACAAAGGTGACTTTAGGAAGCGGGAGTAGCTATCGAATTTCATCAACTGGAATATCTGAAAAAAAAAAAAAACAACTAAGCATCAGGATTACATGACAAATACATCTCTACAGTGGTATCTATCCAGATTCATGGTAAAATTCTTCTCTCTACAATTTATAGAATCATACTATAAAAACAATGTTGTACATATTTTGTATTCAGGTAAAATTTTGAAGTAGAAACTAACAACCATTATGCGTGAATATTTTCTTTCTTGACTGAATTATATGCTTAACCTTCTACCCAAAGGCTTACATACATGTACTGATCAATCATACCATTTATGTTTACTTCTTGGGCAACCCACAAGCAAAATGATTAAGAAGACTCTGTCAATTCACAACCCTGTAACTCTAATGGTTGATAATCCAACAAATTCCACGTTCTTCATCAATCTTTCAATGACCTAGAAAGCAACAAACCATGTTTCCTCCTCCTCATCATCATCTTTGTTACATTTCAGTGCTTGGCACAGAGGCAGGCTGTCAATGTCAAAATTCTGTCCTTGCAAGGCATGTTTGGCACTCTACATACATGTACATTATGTCCATTGTCAGTGTTTCTTACATGAAACATTCTGATTTTAGAATTATGGTAATCCTCTGGCAATGCTGATACAGATTTCAAATTACAGAATGATGCACAGTGATGAAAGATAGAAGGCCTGATTGATGGTTTGAGTTTATTGGATAGGAATGGTCTAATTACATGTATTGAGACATTCCCTGAAGCCATGTACATGTACATCAGTGCCACATAACCATCCCTCAACAGTGATGGGGGGTACTATAAACTTTCTACAACCACTGCTCACTGAGTCAAAGTCATGTTCTATCTGCATACTGTGAATCAAAGAAGAAGTGGATTGCTCATCCCTTGATAAAGACTAGAGTTGGTCCGTCAAAAATTTGGGTAAGCCAAATTTGGGTTAATGTTCAGAGACAAATTGCAAATGTTCAAAGATAAATTGCTACTGTTGCATCCAATTCCTTTAACTGAAAACTGATATTATATTATTAAGACACATTTTACACATGGAGGCTGTGATGTGGAGTGTGGAAAGAGACACATTCTTCTGATCACGCTCGAGTAATTTGAAAATGGAAAATGTATCCAAGAATATGGCTTTTGTCTGACTGCCTATCACCACTAAAGGTTTCCTCCCTGTAAATGGAAGCTCAGACGGATTCTCTCTGCTTCACTTAACCCTACAGACATTTGACAACCTTTGGTCTTTGGCAGTTCTTTCTCTAAGATTTCAAGGACAAGTCTTCCGCACTATTGGCCATTGGCTGGTGTTAATGGAGAGGAAGCCATCGCAGTGATAAAGGTAAAAGCACAGAACAATCATGCCAAACTTGACCTTGCTGTGGAAAGTCATTTACCTGCTGTGTTCATATCTTACCTAATCTAGCTAGGGCCATAGGAAGTCAATTTCATGGATGACATCCCCCACACACTACCCCTGTTGACTACTAATCTTATGGTAGAGTGCAAAAAAAAAGATGGGCAAAAAAAAAAAGATACACTTGGCCCTGAAACAGCCTTTGCATTTGATCTAGAATGCATATTTCTGTTGAAATATTTTTGTAATAAATCAAAGAAGAACACAATTATATCATTCTCTAGTTCTGACCTGCTGCTGTGCGAGGTTGAACATGTCGTGTGCGGGAGAGCCCAGCATCTCGTCCACCATCTGCCTGGCCTGGCTGTCGATGTTCACCGGCATGGACGCCTTACTGGACATGTGTGTGCTGTAGATCACCTGTGCCTGGGTCACCATCTGAACAACATCCAGAAATTAGGATTAATTCATCTATCAACTGTACAGAGTTACTGCATTTGTGGAAAGACTTGACATAACAGGTGATTATCACTTCTTCAAGATGTCATCCTGAGACCAGACTGTAAGGTCTGAACTACTCGTAACAGGACGGATCCCTTCTCTTTCGTTAAGTGTGGTGGGATCTTTAACATGTTCAAGGTGTGGCTCTCCTTAAACAGGGTACTTATGCTTTACGCCCTATCTAACATTATGTACACCAAGTGGGGAAATAGGTGTGAAGTGCCTTTCCCAAGGACACAACAGTGGGGCCTGCCAGGGATTTGAACCCGCAACCTTCAAAGTCAACAGCCCTAACCACAAGATCACCTTGCCACCATTTCTAAATTCATATCAATCAAGAACTCATCACATACATGTAATAGCATTTATTCTTCACATGATAAGCCTGTGACTGAAAGCCTTGACTCAAGAGTTTTGAATTATTCTCACAGCAAAGTTTTGAATTATTCCCACCAGTAAGCCACTTACACTTCCATGTCTCGCAGCTACACCACATGGTAAGCCAGACAAATCCTCACCAAGCCAAAAAGGTTTTCTACTGCACAGCAAAAGAATCAGAGGAGCCAACTATACATAATCGACTTATAGCTTACTACATACAAATGTACATTCAGAGTCAGACTGCTGGTGTCCTTGGTGGCTTCATTTGTCATATAATATTTCTGGCACGTTTGGGGCACAGAATTGGTTTTAAAGACAGACGCATACATGTATCTCAAGTTAACACAGGGACACTGGTACCCTTGCACCAGCAGAGTTTAGCATCATAAAAGAAATGCCAAAACGTGTCACATCATTTTTGGGCATCAAAGGAACCTGTTTACCTGGGTACAGCCTAGAATACAGCACCCTAATGGTGCCCTTCAACTCCAGGCACCAGCGATAAGACTAGCCTGCACGAGTCATTATTGCCCTAAACCCTTTCCCAGGATCACAGCAAAGCTGCGGTTATCTTCAATGCACAAGATAGGAGGCTGCAGTAACAGGCTTCACACGTACGTGTACTTTACAGGGTGATAACAGATTTCTGATGCAGAGCGGGGAGTTAAATCTTGTCTGGCCTATAGGCAAGCAGAAGTGCATAATGTGGGAGGGGGGTTATGGGGTCACAAGGGAGACATGTTAGGGATCAAAGGATTAATGAAAGATGGGATGTCTTGCCAGAAAGCTAATATTGCCACGCAGTGTTGAATGTGTTGGATTGTATAATGCTGTCTTTAAGCCTGCAGGATTAATTACATTTCAGTATAATAATTCATATTTCAAGAATGATGAAGCATGTAGAGCTAGTTACATGTGGAGCATAATAATTAATCACCCATTCAAATTTGCAACAATGCCTTAATCAATTTCAGAACCTGGAAAGACGAGATTGTTGTTACCACCTTCAGGTAAAATGAAGAGAAAAGAAGTCCCTTGCACAGTGTGAAAGCCGTCTGCATTCCCATAACACACTACTTCATACATGTGCATGGGTATTATATTGCAGCAACTCTATAGCTTATAGAAAAAGTGCCAAAACTTGACATTGTGTGAAGTACGTAATAGAAACTCCACACAGCGTAATTTTCTGGAATAACAATTAGCAGACTGAGTAGTATGGTCTCCGTTTCCTAAACAACACCTGCACCACCACGTGCACTTATTAGGAAAATAACAACTGTAAAAAAACACCACAGTTAAAGCAGATGGCAAATTTCACAAGCACGCAGCACACGTCATCTTATACTTGAATGTCTAGTAACTAGCACTTCACTCTCTGTAACTTCCCAGAAAAACACTTGACTTTGGCAGTGTGCGTAAGCTTTGTGCTGCATCGTGTTTCCTTTTTTCTGAGAACAGGTCTCCATTTCCTGAACTGATGCCAATAGTCGGCTGCCTGTGTGAAATTTCAGACGCTAACACAGCAGCAAACCTGACTGAACAGGTTCATTTGATGGGTGTTTAGGAAAAACAACAGCTTCTTGTCATTGAAGTACATGCAAAAAGTTTAGGACTTCATTCGTCATATTGAAGTACATACAGTAACTACAGAAGAGAAGATGAAATGTAATAAAGTGAGTGAGTTTACTGGACAACTGGACTTGGCCTTCAGTATTGAAAGGAGCTATATGGCTATTCCATGGAGTTACAAAAGTTCCCTAGCTCTCACAATTTTTTACATATCATAAATTATGTACTGGTTGGGAATTGTTGGGCATTGCATACATAACATACATGACTGCATGTATATTTTGGCTGTATTTACAAGACCACAATGTACATATAACCTGCCATCACTACCTTTTAAGTAACACCTTAGGCATACACACCTCTTGCTGATCTGTGATTGCTTTGAATTTCTCACATTCAGTCCAGAATACGATGTTTTCCTCGCTGTATTCTTGTTTCAGGAATTCCTGTAAGGCAAGGAAAAAATTCTTCCAGTTCACAAAAGTAAAATTTATTTGTGAATTAGCTAGCAATCAAACTCTTTTTGCCACTTTATGTTGTCTGCCATACTCCTAAATGATGAGAAAAACAAGCATTAATTATAGACAATTCAGTAAGTATTTTTAATGATTTAAACAACATTTCATGTGCAGCACATAAGAGCAAAAATATTAACAAGAATCAAACTTAAAGGATTTCATGAAGATGTGAGTTAATGTTATGTTGTGCCATCAATACACATTAAAAAGGCATGAAAAATATGGTAAGTATGGTACATGTAGGTAACTACCATTTCAGCACCAAGGACAGTCATGCTGTAGTCAATCCTGTGTGTTTGTGTAACATATGCTTTTTATATGTCTTTTGAAGTTTCTTTTTTTTCCAATTATTGATATTGATTTAAGCAGATATTTCTGTACAAAAAAGGATCAAGTTATGTTATTTCTTTCTACAGGTAGTTTATTGGCATCAATTTCTGTAAGTAACTGCTTCTCTTCTTATCTCTCCATAGTGTTCATTTCAGTTTTGATTCTATAACAAGTAATTTTGTTGTAAACTCACAGTAAAGCATGCCAGCCCTGCAGGGTCGTGTAACAAGCGGTCAAAGCTGACTGCCCAGCTGGCCACACGTCCGGTGGCGGTGGCGCTGGCCGCCCCTGCTACATGTGCCTCAGGAACGCTGTGTGTGCTGGTGTTACTGGCCAGGCTGCTGACACTGCTGCTGGGGTGCAGCTTTCCCGACGCACCGTGGGGACGCGCCACTTCTGCACCAAGAGGAGGGAGGGATTATTAGTGTTTTCCAAGAAACTCTGTGTCTACCTTACATACGAAACATTTTGATTGAATACATGTACATGCTGTAACAAGTACTAAGATTCCTTCCAGATGGCACTTCAAATAAATTCCATGCTGCAAACTCACCAAGGTTCATTCTTAATCCAATGCTTCTAGATCCAGAAATCCCAATACTCTAACAAGTAACAGCAATGCTTCATTATTTTATTACTGTCATTATAGTAATCCGCAGCAAAATGTCAGACACAGCCTCCTGCTGTTAGCTAAGAGCCAGACTCACTATTTATAGTGTTTAATTGTGAGTTCCACATTGTACATGGGCACGAAGCCTTGGCAGTTTGCCTAGTCAAGACGGTAGTATAAGACGAGGACATGTGTGGTAGGTTGATAAAGAATTTCTGAATCAGTGCATATTACAATGTATTTCAGCTAGTTGAACAATTATTCATTTTCTAAACAGCATATTTAGAGATTTAATAGCATTTATATAAAATAGCAGTCAAAGCACTGTGATGTACTGTGGGTATGAGATACAATCTTTAAAGAGGAAACAAATAGACAAGAAATTTTGCCAGTGTAACACTTGAATTTAGAATGTGCAGATGCAGAAAGGATTTTGGATGGTTCAGCACAAGAACGGAATAGAGTAATAAAACCCAGCTAAATACACCATCTACTGGGGTTGGTTGATATGTTTTTATAGAGCTTTAGAGGTCCTAGAATTACATTTACAATTTTGTACATACATTCTGATCAGCATTATCTCAGTAAGTAATGTGAAAGAGTGGTAAAAACAAGAAATTAGGTACTTGAGGAATGAGTAAAATTCCTCTGTTTGAAGAGTCTTGGGGTGATATTTTAAGGATGAGACTACCGCAGGTTCCATATCAATATGGCGCAGAGAAACTGTACTAGTGTCCATGTGTGTGGTGGAGATAAGCAACGGTCCGTTCGTTTTACATCCCATGTTTAAAACACAAGTAGGGTGCCTGAATGAAAAGATTACAAGACAAGAGCAATAACCATTTACATGTAATTGAGAAGTCATTGACACACAGCTAAGTCTTTTTTTGTCTTTGGTTGAGCGTAAGTGTGAAAACATCCTTTTACGATGTACATGTATCAGTTAAATGTAAATTCAGTTAAAGATAACTTACCTCCATCGGAGACTGCAAGAGACTGAAAAACAAAAAGAAGAAATGTCACTGCTAAGTATGATGGAATTCCATACTAAAGCAATATGTATCTATCTGATTGAATAATTGCTTGTACAAGCATTACCCATTTAATTTACATCTATTTCAATAACATCAAGCACATATCATATATTTTGAGGAATGCTTACCATAGTGTGATTGTAAGCCCTGATAGATGCAGATACACAGATTTTCCCTTAACTGTACATGCAGGTACCTCATACATCTACTCCTCTACAGTTATGAGGAATATTCTCCTTTTCAATGTGCACACCCACCAGACAAGAAGCATACAAAGAGTACCTATGGTTGGGCTAGCAACCTACTGTGGACAACATCCTTCATTCTGAAGGCTGGATCAAAGGTGTCTTATTTATGCTGCAATACATCAAGTCAGCTATGGGAAACCTTTCTTTCCTGATCACACTTTGGTAAGCATGTTACATGCAAGGATGTATGATGTTCATATGATACTAGTGTACATTTTTGTAAAGCCTCTGAAGCATCTGGGGGAGGTTTGGAAAATATTACAATTATATATATGTCCAGGTCAACAGTTGAAGGAATTTTTTTTATTTATCAACTTTCATTTGAAACATCTTTTTTTTTTCAATCACATGTACTCAACTGTGCAGAGATTTCCAGATAATCTTACTGGTCCGTTAACTGAGTTAGTTATGCCTTATGTGATTAAAACGCCCCCTGTTTCCTACTCATTGTCATTCCCTTTTCCTTTTCTTCTGAACTGGCCTGCCTTGTGCTTTATACATCCATCTTTTCATTATAAGTGAAACTTGTTTTCCCCACTGTAAATCCTCTGGAGAGAGTGTAAAAAACACCTGTCAGATTTGCACAAGCTGTGACTGCCTGGGGCATGATGGGTAACATGACCCCCTCTTGCAAACAGGAGTCAGCCATGCATGGGCCACCTGTGCAAGTACTACTGATACCAGTCCTCATGGTAACACTGGAGCAATACCGTGGCATTCCAGCCCTGCAACAATGTTGCCATGGGCTGCTCTGAACTTTATCCGTTTCCGTAATCATCAGTTGGGCTGCAGCCTGAGTCTGGATATTCTGATAACTCCCTTACTTGCCTAAAATATATACTGCACAATATAAGTGTTGGCATTTTATGCAATGAATAATGAACCTTTGATAGGATCTAGACTTGAGAGAATAAGCTTGGTTACTAATGGGACAAAGAGTAGTCCTGTGATATTCACAAAGACAAAGCTTATGGGTTTTGGAACCGGTTTGTGCCTAAAGGTGTGTATCACAGAAAAGAAAGAGCCATTCACTAAATACATCTTAATGCAGAAATAACCATTTTCTACAGTGTTTCAAAATGAATTTGGCAGGGTGCATTTTACAAGAGAACTGATAACCCTATCGGTGCCCATTTGGTATAATGGAAATGTTACGGATATTTTTTAAGGGCATGGAGTCCAAAAGCATTCTTTAAGTTGAAACTTTTCCCTCATAAACTGAAGAAATACAAGTAAATACATGTACACCATAATTCTCTATCAGTGTCTGATCCACTGGTGGTTGGCATACAAATGCCTTGTGTAAGACTTTTTACTACTATAATACTAGTGAATAAAAATGTAAAGTGGGGTTCTGAACTCAAACAAGGCCATTTGGGACTGAGTTTCCTGTACAAAGTGGACATGCATGTGCATGATACATACATGTACATGCCTGCCTACCTGCCTAAATGCTTATGCCAGAACTGACCCCTAAAGTAAAGAAATTTCAGTTCTAATCAGAAACCTCCATGCAAAATTAAGTGATGATTCTGAGAAACATGTAGAAACATATAATAAGCACTGTGATCATCATAACTTAAATCGAACACAAAATGATGACTGAAAGGACTGGTTTATAACAATCATGCAAATATGTGCAATGACTTAAAAGTTAAATGTACAATTTAAATACATGTACATGTAATGTGTACTGAACAAGAACATACAGATAAAGGTAACATGTTACGTTGTACCTGTAGTCCAGTACTGTAACAATGAACCTGGGCATCACTGGAATTAGACGGGGAGGCTGGGACTAGTACAGGGCCAGGGTCTGCCATATTCTACAATATCCACAAAATGGATAGAGCTTATTCTAAGACCACCTTCATTGCCTTCCCAACTCCTCATTACGGTACTTGAGGTGACTGCAGTTGAAGGACATTACATTGGCAATTATGCTGTACGTATAGAAGTGGCCCAATTATCCATGAGAAAGTCCCCGTAGGTCTGTGCAGAGGTGGAGCACAATGGGGTCTCGCAGCAGAGCTTAGGAGGAAAACTGGGGCCTGTTGAGGGATGCCGTCTGACTCTGAGATGACATGCCTGGGGACAAACAGCATCTAATGTATCCAGCGCTGTCAGGGCAATCTTGCCATCAAGGTGCAGGACATAAATAAAGGGAGCAGGAGTCAGCGTAAGAGCTTTGTTTCCTGCTGAAAGGCTGACACTGTGCATTTCTTTCTCAGCCGACAGATTACACATACACATAACATGATTACACATACATGTACAGGTACCCAACAACCTGACTTGATGTTCAAAGAAACTCTACAAGATGGCTGACCCTTACCAGAGATGTGTAGAGAATTATATACTACACAACTTGTATCACGCATCACCCCAGGTACCAGCCTGACCATAGGTCTGATTGTCTCAGTGCCAAAGGCTGGATGTAGATCTGACCCACAAAAGGGCTGGAACTGAGCGGAAATACACTCAAATTTCATTGCAAAGTGTGCCCAAAGTTCAGAAAACTTGGTATCCCTCTCAAAAATTGTAACAACATCAATTCTAACATCCAAATACGATATTCAAATTTTCGAAAACAGCACACACAGCGCATGCATTTTACGCATTCGAATTATTCTATGGAAAAGTTGGAAGCCCTGTGATAACTGCTAGAACCCCATGTGATATGGGTACTGTAGTTATCACACGGGCCAGAACACCCATATTGAACATTGTTGTGGCCCAGCTATGAGTCTGACATAATTAATGTCAGTACTGGTGCTACTGTACATGTAGGTCAGGGTGATACACAACAAATGCATGACTGAGTTTCCCAATGTGAGTATAGATAAATAATGAAATATTCATTACTAAAAAAATTATGCAAATTGTACATAGATCCACACAAAAAATCCAAATATATTATTGTACTATTTTGGGACTTTGAATTGTGTCAAAGTGTACTGCACCGTACAATTTTTTCTAGTTGTTTTTAAAGATCCAGAAATTAACAATGGTATACAATGTAAATGGAATTATCGATCAATTCAACTGTAAGTCAAACTTGCAAAACAGAAGAACCCTTGGAAACATTTTGTTCATTTTGGACATACAGTCACATAAATATCCCTCTGGCAACTAAAATACCAATGGCCCTTAACTTGAAACAGTGGGATTTCTTCCTACATAAATGTATATATATAGCTGACCCCTTCTGACCTGTATAGGATGAAGCTGTCACTTACAATATATATGCTGATAAGTCAGTATGGCAAAAGTGTACCCAAGGATATACACGGGTGCAATTTAAGCAAGATGGGTAAGTCAGAGTATGCCCGCCCAGAGATTTTAAGAATGTCATCTCCACTTTGTGTATAAAATATCAGACTCTCCTGGCTACATACTGGAATTCTACATATTTATGATGTCAATGAAATACTTGAAATGGATTGGAATAAATGCTATAGCAGGGCTCAAAAGACATCCAACATTGAAAATTACCTGAACCGGATAAATTTTACCTGCACTGCTCAAAATTTATAAAGTGTGGATCATATCAAAATAAAAAGTAAAAACTGTTCAGAAACCATTGCCGATATTTCTTTTATACTTCAATCATAGTTGGTAACTGCCAATGGAGCAAATAAAAATTCACTACATGTAAACCCAGTACATGGACCGGTGCAAGTTAGGTGCAGGTAGAAATTAAATATACCTGCGCATGCCGCACAGCTCAATTCACCTACATGAATTTCAAGCCCTGTATACACATGGGAGAATGTGGATGTGGATTTTGATGGTAGTAGGAAGAGGTCTTGGCTTCAGGAAGTGGATAACTTATGGAGGAGATACAACTATGATGGACTACATGTACATTCATCTATATCCACTCTGCAACAGTCTAGCTAGAGAAAAGATAACAAGGATACAAGGAATATTGGTATCGACTCATTAATTGATTATCTGGCAGTATCACACTAGCATCGTCTCAGCTCTGTCCCCCAGCTACTCTAATGGACTGATGAGACCATGTATTAGATACCTTTCAGTGCAGTATCTTTCTAATATCTACATTAAGCTGGCTCACAGTGTATGAGACTGTCCATCAAGTGCAGGCTAGCCAATCAGGCTCATTCATTAGAAACAAAGCTATCACGATTTTGTAACGTGAATGGAAGTGTTATCTGAGCGTGCGTGCTGCAAGAAAGTTTCACAAGCTCTAGGTACTGTAATCATGATACAATTACTAATTACTAACAGTAACAGAGACTTATATATACACTGTAATTGTTGCTGGTTGTTTAATCTACATTACTTGCATTGAACTTCCAAACAGGCTTGAGTCACAACAAGGAATTAAATATGTATTAATGGGTTATCATAATAGGGAAAATCAGTCAAAACTAATTCTAAAACACCAGAGAGCTGTTTGGCAGAAACTCCAGTAACTGTTGAACTTTGTGGGAAAATGTATTAAAGGTTGGCTCACATGAATACTTTTATTGTATGGGTTTACCACAAATAGACAACCAGTCTGGTACCTTCTGGCACAATGCACATGCTTAATGCATTGTATTTACCAAGGCCATGCATCTTTGATGACAGGCAGTAGGAATGGAGGGGCTATCATTGTTTCGAGTCAGGTACTTTTCATGTGTACATGTCTTTGTGGGACTGAACTGAAGTCGTGGCAATGTCATCTCAGTACAAAGGTGTCAGACCTTGTCTTTTTCCTTTTTACGTAAACCCTCACTCCACGTCTGTGATCATTATGGAGATCTTTATCCATAGAAATCAATACCAGCCACCTTGTGGTGACTTACTGTTTCAGGAGTGGGGTCTGAACAAGCCCCTGGCTGCCTTGTGGGTATTAAGCTGTGCAAACACAGAGGAATAAACTTTGAGATAACACTGCTTGGTGAAGAAACTACCGCAGAAGAATTTAGAGTTACATGTATGGCAAGATGAATAATACTCAAAAACAATAACACAGCTACCCTGACAGATACATGTAGTACTTTCAACTTATTGAACTTTTGGATATTCTGAAATGGTATCAGCAAGCAAACTACTAAATGGAAAAGGGAAAAAACAAGGCCAATACCAGAGTATTAATTAGAAAAGTCAACAGAACACAGTCTGTAATGCACTAGACAAAATCTATATTCAATATAGATTTTGTCTAGTGCTTTACAGACTGTGTTCTGTTGTTAACAGGTGTCATTCACATAGCATCTTCATAGGGGGTCCCAGTACTGTACTTCTTTAGTCCGAGTTGGCCCATGATTCATGAGACTGCAGCACATTAGGTACACATTAGGGAAGCACAGGGACATTCAGCTAGCTACACATGTAGTAATGGCTTAAGGTTGCATCCGTCATACTCATAGTTAGCAGCATTATTGAATTCAGCATATAACAAAATGGTACCTCTAGGAACAATTAGAAAACATATGCATGTTTCTTGATTGACGGAATTTAAGGTAGTGGATGTGAAACTGGTGCAGGTGATTTTGAATGGTATCTGCACTGGTGCATGCATGCAGAAAACTATATTTCAATCCTTGCATGATTGTAGTAAACACAAATATTATGTACAGACGGTCTGACCTGAAATATGGAAATATGTTTAATCAAGTCTTCCTAAATATGAATCAATATGACCTGTCTTATAATCAAAACAGAAGTAATGAGTTACCACATTGTATATGTTGTTAGTCCAATGAACACTGAATGAAGTTGAAGGAAATTGATATACTTATATTATAATAGTACCAAGCTTTGTTTCCCAGCAGACTAAAATGTATACATATGTACATGTACATGTATCTACCTGCTTCGTATTCTTTGTACATGGGCTTTTATCAGCTTAAGAGCTTTCAAAGGGAATAAAAAAAGTATCTATGCATACTTAACAAGAGGGTGGTAAAAGCCTTGCATGGCTGCATGGATGTCTGAGATCACTTACATTTCAAAAAGGAATGAATATGTTATCTCAAGTTCAGAGTTAAACTTTGATGGGGGATTAAAACGAAAAGTAGAAAGGCAACATTGACTGATAATAGCAGAACAATCAGAAAGTGCTCAGGGATAATGTCTAAGGATTGTACTTTTAGACATAATGTTTCTTTTATGTAATCTTTGCTTTGCTTCCCTTTTCAGGCAGATGTGTTTTATCTGTAGGCCCTTTTCTCCACAGATCTATAAAGTATCTGTGTTCCGTGAAAAGGAGCAGAGCAATAAACATACTGTATCTTTCAACAAGGGGAGCATGCATGTGTATCTCTTCAACACAGTGCTCAACATACAATGTACATGGTGTAGATTGACAGAAAATCCATTTGGCTGTAACCCATATCGCTACTCAGAAATTACCTCATCCAACAGTATAGACACATCAAAGCAGCTTTCTGCTTTCACACAAATGTAACATGCCTTCTGATAACATGAGATACCACAATATTGACTTGAGGATAAAGTCCTGCCCAAGCAAGTTAGATATGTTGGTCTGTCAAACAGACTCTATTGTGTTGAACAAACAATAACACACAGAACTCACACCAAGGCATAGGACAATCGCTACTGAAAAAACATCAGATGAGTGTGATGTTTTTGTGGGAAATTACCGACTTACTACAGAGCCTTGTAAATCTGGTGATATATGAGTCAACTGTATTTATGGGTATACCACAGACATAGCTTTTCGCTGGACGTGAAATGCTTGTTTAACTTCTAGCACATAGTCTACCTGAGATTCCCCCCTCCCCAACACCTTCATGTATGTGAAGGTATGTCGTGATTCTATAGCAGAAATCCCTACAGGCTTGTCCATTCATTGTTACCCTATATCCATTGTACCTGAGTACCAACAATTGTGTACTTACCACTGGCTTTCCAACGATATAGAACACAACAGGCATCGGTGCACTCTTGTTTCCCAGACACTAAATCTTCCCAAACTTTGCAAAGATACTACTGATTGGTTCAAAACTTTCAGAGGTGAACTTCAGGAACTAGTTGTGCTAAGGACCTTGCTAACATGATTCTACCGTTTGGGGAGGAATTCTACCCCTCCAGCATGTCCAGTGATGGTGACTGGGTTTCAATTGGTAGCAAGTGCAGCATGCCCAACCAATTATGGTTGGGGTCAGGTATCAACTAAAGGAAACAGTTTTTCTAGTGGCAGGCCCACTGGGTCATACCAAATGAAATCACCAGGGGAGGGGTAGATAGGACAAGACTTATTATGCAGATACAAGTATCAAGATATACATCAGTATCACTTTAATACAATTTCCAACATTGCACATGTCTTGATTTAACAGCTTTTAACAGAGATGTGTAATGTATAAGAGTAGATGAAATAAGGGACTGAATTGTGTTGTCCTCTCCCAGCTGCACTGATGCCAATGGTTTACCACATCTAAACTTACTAAAGTAAACAAAATTTGTCCTGACAAAAGCTGGATTTTTAAACGGCTTTTTAAAATGGCTTGGCCAAAATACCCCTTCCCCACGAAAACATGTCTCATGTTCCCCAAGGAATACACATAACAAAATGCATCTTCATCAGGTTGACAGTACAAAACACCTGACACTCTACACCTTAGCTGTCTGGTTTTATATGAAAGGCATCAATTTTTCATTAAGTGTATAGTTCTGAACAATTGATCTAATGAACCACAAGGCTTTTCCACTGTTGGTTGAAAAGTAGGATTTGAATAATACATTCATCAATGACGAGCACTTGACAGACACTATAGAAAGCTCCTTCTCCCTTCAACAAAAGACAAAGGTAGGTTACGTCATTAGACAATGCACCTGTGTAACCTTAGGAGACCGCACCTTCCCTGTTTTGTACGAAGTGCAATTTGTTCTCTAAATTACTTAATTTGTCCATCTAAGGTCATTAACCTTATCAATATGCTCCAAGATTCCTTCCTCCATTGTGTTTTAAATAGGTGTGATGAAATCATAATTTATCTGACAATAGTCATCTTGGTAATAAGAAATCAAAGAAAAAAAATTAACTCAAGAGTTAGTGAAGCATTGCATCTCCATAGTCAGCAAGATGGGTCTCTATTCCTTTATTTTGTGAATTTCTAAATTTTTTTGAAAATAAAAATTGAATGATATATAATGCTTTTATATAGCTGCAAGTTGCCAACATCAATCACAATTCCCCAATGTGGTTGGTTGTCCATGTGAAAACTGACGGCATTTAGATCACGACATTTTTCACAAACTTTTCAAAATGCCCAAATGGTGTGAAATCAATTTGTCCTTTACAGTTGACCTATCTGGAGTAGAAGCTGCGTATACACTAGAGAACAATCCATTTCAAAATGTCAAGCAAGAGTCAAAACCTGCACAATATGAAATGCTAGAACTAGTAGAAGGGGGACTCCCAAACCCCAAATGACAGTCACTAGTCTTAGAGTAGACCAATCACACCAGTAATGCTTACAATTAAAGACAATAAACATACTTGCAAGAGCATAACAAGCATCAAACAGGTTTTAACACCCTCTTGTATCATGTAGAATAACCACAGAAGCATTTTATGTTAAATATGCAATGAAGCTTATGTTGACAACATAGCAGACAGGACTGGCATTACATATATGTGCAACTCATATTCTTTATGCTGCACTATAAGCCGTGTAAGGCTTACCTGTGATCGATTGAAAGTAGTCTCTCTCTGTCACAGTCCAAAGATTGCAGTGAGGGACACATGAGAGAAAGCATGAGTTAACGTTTTGTTTCAATATACCTGTCCTTCTGCAGACTCGTTCATTTGTAGACCCCTGTACATGTATGAAATTTACATGGACAGGAGGCGTTAGGAAAAGGTTCAAAGTCTATGTGTGAAGCCATACCATACTATCCAATGTTGATTAAAAAAAAAAAAACAATCACAAAATTTCAAGATGGCAATAATAATTATTTGGCTACTGTCCAGAGCCTTTTATATGTTTGAATGAGTTTCTTGGAGCTGGAAACGAATTTTAGAGAATCCAGTTCACCATCCCGACAGGAATCAAACTACTGTACAGAACCTTTTGTAATATTTTTAGTGCAGGCAAATACTGGGTACATCATAATGATCATATCAATATCTAGAGGAGATGGGATTGCTTAATCATATAAAAAGTAGAAACTCTTTTGTACATTACTAGTATATTCTAACACAATAAATCAAACATGATTTGCTACTGGCTGTAACTTGCCTAATGCATGATATTTCTCATACAAAATGTAATTACTATTATTTTAAATTAAATGTACCTTTTTGACAGGCTGCCACCCTTGCCAATCCGCCATAGCTCCATCCAAACCTTAGTCAAGCCTCCCAATCAATCCAGTAAACCATTGTTCCGAGATAAAGACAGATGCAATGCTATTACCCTTTGCACCTCGAATGCACTAACCATCAAGGTACTTGCAACGATATGATTGGAAGAGGAGTGTCCAGGCATGGAATTATATAGCCAAATTCCGCAGCAAGTAATTCATTTTCCTCCCAGCCGTGCCTGACAGTTTTGAAAGGCTAAAGGCCAAATGGACAATGGTAAAAATAATTGCTAGGGACAAATGTAGGTGTTATGTAGGATGGAAATTTTATGGCTAAGGCTGAGCTACACAGAAACTCATACTCATAGGTTTACCAACTGCCATTTAATCAATCCTGGAACAATTCATCTGGGTATTTGTACATGTAGTCTGAAGGCCTAGCAGGAAATACATACATGTACATGTATATATTCAAGACGATACCATATACAGCTACATGTAACAAGGTCCAAATGGCAATGATACGAGTGAGGAGTCAATTGCCTCAAGTAATCATTGAATCCCACATCTGGAAACGGTGCTGGGTCAAATCCAAGACCCAAATCCAAGCAAAGATCGGAGGTCTTTGCCAAAGGCACATCCCTACTACTGTAGGGTAAGATTAAAAACAACAAGGTCGCCTCATCTGATACGGAACGCAATGTGAACCTAGTACTGAATTTCAAATACCAGCTAAAATACAAAGTATGTTCATTTGGTATACATTAAAGAAATAGCAATTGCAACACAGCAAGAACTCCTACCAGTCTTGTCTTGTTCTCCATCTCGTCTGTTTCACGCGGATATATTGTTGCCCCGCTGTTTAAATGAATGGCTAATCACGCATGCCTGACTGAAGCTTATAGCGGCATCATTAAATGATACAGAGCGAGGTCGATACATGCCTATAATAGACTTAGTTGAAGTCAGCTTGTAAAAAAATCAATATATATCATCAACTGACTTGGGTTATTCAATCTATTTTAATTACATTTCAACTCTTGATGAGCTCATTTCTGTCTAAGATGTGTTGCTTCCACAAAACAAAGTTGTACACGAGGGAGAGGAAATCCCCACTGTACAATCGTCAGCTAATTTTCCTCCTCTCTTCCGCTACATGATGAGGGAAGGTGTCAGGGGGAGACGGGACACTCATTGGTCAACGCCTACTTTATTGGCAGAATGTACATGTACAGAAAAGATTCATTTGTCATGACTGTGCAATAGAGATCTCAATACTCAGTCTATAAAACGTGCAACTTTATATGTTACAGCATTCAACATCTCAAGCTAACACCGTCACTGAGTTGAATCAAGTTCATTCTCCTTACTTCTTGTAGTAAGTCAAAGCAGTAAAGGTTTAAGGTATGTAACAAGATCTTTGTCCTTCTACATACCTTCTATATACTTCTTTCAGATGTTCCATTTTACTCTTTAGGGCCCAGTCACATTTAATGTACGATCGCAAACTGAGGGCATTCTTATCATAACACGGTATTTGTGACTTTGTACAAACTTCAGCTATCTTGTTATGGAAAAGGCTGTCTTATATATTATCAGGTCTTTGTTAGCAGTTGGTTCTGTCACCGTCTACTTCAAAATTTTACAACATCAAAATCTTACGATGACATTCTACGTTGAATGAGACCGCACTGAGAGCTGGTCTGTTTTCTGTCATGGAGGCATTACAGTTACTCTCAATCACTTGAAACAAAACAGAAGCAACACAGATACAAGCCAGATACTGCTTTGAACATAATCCAGATACTCTTTTGAACATTAATACATCTCAACACTTGTGAACTTGTCTCTGGAAAAGGTCTAAGGTTGAAACCATCTATCTCATCAACAATTCTGTGTCTCCCATGTTACCTCAGTAGCATGATTTATTGATGGCCCCAAGTTACATAACAAGGCAGTGACACCTGGGTGCATAATACAACATGACATAAGAACTTTCTATTCAAACTGTATAAAGATATCATGTACTGTTCTTCTTGTGTGTTAAGATCTCCTGTATGTGACACAATCATTTGACAAGATAAGCATGACATTATCTATAACCATGACTGAATGTCCTTTTATATTTTGTAGGCTTTTACCCAGAGATAAAAAAAATTATGGCTGTAGCAAAGAATTCAAAATTGAGCAAGTGTCAGCAGACAGTCAAGGGTGTCATACTATTTACTGACTTCATGATAATACTTTATCCGTTTATGCAGTGTTGTAAAAAAAGTCTTAGTCATCTGCACACAGTAGGAAAAGAATATGGTTGTCAGATATTGCGCAATATATGTCTTCAATACCCCTGGTACATCTAGCACTAATAAGCCTTTGGGCACAATGGAGTTGAGCAGCACATCCGTTACACCACGCATTTAGAGCATTTATTAGTTATATTAAATCTCCGTACTATAACTCACTGGTGTATAAGCAATTATCTAACCCACGAAGGCACCTTGGGGCCTACTCACAGAAAAGCACCTGATGATTTTCAAATAATAATTGCTTTTTAAGGGTTTCAATGGTTGCCTTATTCATCACTGCATCTACATAAATATATCATTAGCATACGTCTTTCTTGAATTCTAGAATATTCTATATGTCAAAGGTTAAAATATTAGTGTATCTACAACTGAATATGAGTTATAAAACCATGTCGTTGTTCGGCACAATATAGCCAGCTACAATGTACGGCCGTGCCACATGCCTGAGAAGCTGGTGTTACATTGTGGGGCTTTTATACCGGATATACAGATACAAGACCATAGTTTACAAACTTCTACCACAGGACTTACAGTTACAGCCATGTTCTTGTGAAACTCTGTACCTACCCATTACAGAAAATTGTGTACCGCTGTCTCGTCAGATTACCACTGTATGTTACCAAATCATGACAGCAAGTATGTCTTTGTAGACAAAATAAATAATACTTATAAACACAGAATACCTCTGACGTCACTGCAACCTAGCAACAGAGCTGTGGTATGCAATTTCCATAATTGCACAAAATGAGTCAGTTTCATTATTTCTTCATTCAAATAACGAATAATAGTAAAAGGCAGTTATAAGATTTTCTTTCAAAGAATCTATGACATAGAACAGGCCTCATTTGTTGCATATTTGAATGGCTGAGAGCAACACAGTAAACAGGACAGTAGTACATGTATATAGTTTCATATTGCAAACAAACGACTTTCTGGGTTCTTTCTTCCCAACCAATGTTTCAAGAGGAATGACTTGCATTGGGGGAGAGGTTACATTGTGCTCACTGACATCACTGGAATTTTCAACAGGTACTTAAAGAGGTACAGCCTGTCTGTAGCCAGGGACTGCTCAGACACAGCACAGTATTCAGTACCAGGGACAGGCTGATTCTGGCACAGAATGCACAACCAATTGGGTACTCTTCCAACAACAGCCTTAAAATCTTCTGTTAAATAGCCACAACCTGTTCAGCTCTAGCCCTGTACGGTGTAGTGAAAATAGGTGCATGCATGTAACCTGTTAGTATATGTGGCTTGCAGATGTCTGAGTAAAGTTTGGGTGCCATCTACAAAACATGCACATCACGCATCTCCTTCCCGACCCGCGATGATTCCATCAGGGCATGTTTCATGCCTGGAGAGGCAGCAGCTCAGGGAGTTTTACGGCACCGTGGCTTCAGTAAGTGTTAATTAGATTTTATCTACCGTGCCGCAATCTGCCCATGGAAATCAGACAAGGATGATATACAATGCCCACTGGAAAATGACATATACATCTGTTTCAATATCAAAACAGCATACTGGTATCACAGACACTTAAAAAATGCTTCCATAAAAAAAATTTCTAAGTGCAATAACCTTCTGTGAAAGGCTGACTATGCACAATGTAGATATATATGAATAGAACTCTAAGACATGTACTGTAACTACTGGAAACATGGTTCAATCAAAGCTATCAACATTATCTCCATGGAAAGGCTAAGGAAGAAATAGTCTTTTAGATTGCTTGTAAAAGCACACATTCTGGGTATAGCACTTCATCTACCTTGCAAGATATTCAGAAGTACAACAACAGGAAATGCTGTCAAACTGGATATGTAAGGTATGAATGACTTTCTCCATGACTACACCTGCCCGCCATCAAAAAACACCCTTCCACGAGTTTCATTCATAAAGACCATCCTTCCCGAGTTTGCATGAAATTCACTGCTTTTCATGCCAAACAGTAGCACCATAATTTCTCTCACTGCTCCATTAGAAAAACAGTATTATACTCGGCAAAGATTTCTACGCACAAGCATGTATACAATTCCAAATTTCCACTGCTATAGCCTTCGACTTTCTGAGGCATCATTAGTATCTGTATAATGTCATTCACAAGGTACGGCGGATAGAACCACAACATTGTAGATAGAACCACATAACAAATGTAAGTGATGCAAAGTATTTGCCATCCATAGAAAATTACCAGTCAAAAACAGTGTATCTATGACTAGTATGAGAAGTTCTATCTGCAGATCCTATGGAAAAGGAATAAAGACCTGTGGTATTACCATGCTGGCGATTCGTCGCAGCACCTTCTTCTTCTTTGGAACCTTTGTCGTAGCCTGCATTTTTGATGATTGACTGGTCCTACAGTCCTCTAGTGAATGACGACCCACTGATTGCTGTGCTGGGAGTGTGCTTCCTCTCAGTCCAGATGGTTGTCTTAGAAGTTCTTGCCTGCACTTCTCCTAAAGCCCAGGAGCTGTGTGACTCCCACCACTCACACAGATAAAACTGTAAAACTGATAACTCCCACAGAAAGGCAATTTGCAGCAGGCCCGGTAATGAGTGACAGGAGCCGGAACGTAGACAAAACGCCGCTGACGTGGGAACAGATGGGTGTTTCCCCCACAGCGTGCACCGGCACGCTAAACTATCCCTGACACCTGCTGCTGTCACACTGGCTCACAGGAAACTGCACTCACATCACATTGGTAACCACAATCAGGCTGAGACTGGAAAGCATGAATGACTGGCATCTGTGTCATGGGGACTTTGATATGACATAAAGGAATACTGTGGTGAAAGAGATGACACAGTATTATGTATTTCACAAAGTACCTGCACAAATAACGAAATCCCACTGGTATAATCTTCCAATATCTCTTGCTTAAAGCCTGTCAAAGCTTTAACTATTAGGCCGTACAGAGTCAATCACTTGTTTGAGGACTTGCTTGCTTTTAGATAAAATACCAAGTCATTGTATAAGGCCAGAATATGTTGGATATTGCTTTAAGTTTACATACGATATGGCAAAAAAATGATAATTCTGCTCTAGATCTATTTTACCATTTAAAGAATTACTCAATGGAAGAATTGAATTAATTTACTACGTTAATGACATCGCGGTTTCTTTTGAAGCAGACACCTTCCCCGTAATTGATTTTTTTCTCTCTCTCTTATGTATATTGAGTCAAAAGAGTCCCTAAACAAGTCATCAAATTTTCATGACACCTAACAGGACATGGTGGTATTAAAACTTATATACATAATATGAGTGATAAAAGATGCACATCCGGCTGAATACTGTAGCCAATACATCAATACATGACAGTATCGGGACCACGTAAAGAGTAAGGTTCATTTATGGTTTTGTCAATAGTCCATGCCTGTGTGAGATATACTTTGAGTTTGAATGCTTTGATATTAGTTATTGGTACGTATACATTGTAGGTATCTGTTATTTGACGTACACGTGTACCTGTCCTCAGTTGACGTACCTGTCCAAAATTGGCTGAGAAATTGTACTTTAGAAAGACTAACATAATTTTACAATATATATGAAAACATCAAAAAAGCATCCATGAATGAGAGACTTGAAGTTATGTTACTGTGAGACTGAAGATTGGGCTACTTTTCTACATGGAACTACAACTTGAAGTGTTGAGTTTGATGTTTTTACTAAATTGAGCTTGAATAATTATAATAATTGCTTAAAGACTTTTATCTTTTGAAGCAATCATAATTATGGTGAGAAATATCTCAGCGTAAATTCTGTTACATTGTATCAGAAAGTCATTAAATCCTTCACCTTTCAAATGTACCTAAGTATTAGGATAGCATTTACTGAACTAAAGATCCATGCATTTTCAGTCCCCTTGTACAAAATTATCATTGGTGATGTAAGTTCTTGTCATATCGCTTCCAGGCACTGATGGAATTAGCAACGAACAACAGGGTGACATATGAGGAAGACTTCTACAGAATCAATCATTCCTTTTTTTAATCACCTTAGTTGCATTGCTAAGGCTGCTTTTTGTTTGCTTCTAATAATATTCTATGCTAAATTTCTTTGATCCAGGATACAGTATAGGTTATATATATATAGTCTCAAAGGACTCTTTTAAGGCCAACTTCCTTTGGGTAAACTTTTGGTTCCAACATATTGTTCAACTTGTAACTGCAGCAACTGTAAAAAGTATGAACAAGATTTACCAATACAGAATGATTCAATGTACTTTGAGTTGTTAGAACATATAAAATTACTATATATGATTACTTTTTGTATTGTTTTGTCATTTTATTGGTATGGCGGCTTTGAAAAGGTGTTTCATGTCAGAAACACCTGTTTCGCCATGCCATCCACAGTGCATATTGTATGTGGTAAAACTTAATAAATAAATAAAAAAGGATCACACAATTTAACAATGTGGCGCAACACCAGATTAATACTATACTATCATGATCTATAGTAAATCACATTCATTTGGTCTTTTACATAACACATTTACAACTGCAAGGGTGTATCAAAAATATCATACAATGCTAACCGTATCATAAAAAAAGGTAATTTTCCATGTATCAGTAGATCAAGAGGATTTATAACTAGATACAGAAGACAAAACTGCACTTTTTAAAAACATATCTAAGGAATTTGCTCTCTTAGGAAATTGATCGAAATATTACCGGTAGTATCCAATGCCCCAAATCCATGCACTACAGTCAGATACATAATCTACATCTTTCCTCATGTACCTAATTCTAGCATTGCTCTAGGGCAGTGTACTGTATCAGCTGGCAAGTCATAAACACATTTACTACAGAGCCTGAGGCAGTGCTGAAAGGGAAATCAATGATTCTTTTCTTAGAAATGAAAGCTAATAGGGTTACATGTAGTCTTGCATGTAGATAGGTGGGCAAACTCAATGTATGCAGGGAGATGGTAGTGAAAACAAAAGTGGAAATATAAGTTATGTACCTGTTACTTTATTTTTGATAAATAAAAAATTATGCTTTCTGGCAGTGCAACTTTATTCACTCAACTATCAATTAGGCTACTAAAGCCTTTGATAAAGTCCCCCATGGCAGGCTCATCTCAAAACTGGAGTATTATGGAATCCAAGGCCCTACGCTGAATTGGTTAAAGGCTTTCCTGACCAACAGGGAGCAAACAGTAGTGGTTGAAGGGAAGGCGTCGGCTCCAGTTAAAGTAGCGTCTGGGGTCCCTCAAGGAACCGTCCTGGGGCCATTGCTCTTTCTCTTGTATATAAATGACCTACCAGATCAGCTTGACTCAAATGTGAGGTTATTTGCCGATGACTGTCTATTGTATGTAGAGCTTTCTACACAGACCGACTCACAACTTCTCCAAAAAGACCTGAACACCCTGGAAGAATGGCAAAGCAAATGGCTCATGCAGTTTAATCCCGAAAAATGCTACATTATGCACATAACAAACAAACGAACACCACATGCAACTAGCTACCAGTTTTGTGGTCAGGCTTTAGCAACCACAAAAATCCATCCGTATCTGGGCGTCACGCTGACAAGCGGACTGAAGTGGGGTGCACATGTTAATAATATCACAACTAAGGCGAAACAGACATTGGGAGTGATTAAACGTAATCTGTGGGCATGTCCAACGAGAGTAAAATCACTTGCATACACGTCACTTGTAAGACCGAACCTAGAATACGCTGCGACAGTATGGGATCCATATACAAAGAAAGACAAAGACAAATTGGAAAGGGTACAGAATCAAGCTGCAAGATTCTGTATGAACAGTAAGAGGTGCTAGTGTACAACGGAAAATAGAAAAAGAAACCCTACAGTGGACCTCACTGAAGACAGAAGAAAGATGTCTAGACTATGCATGATGTACAAAATGACTAATAAACTGGTGGATGTCCCAACTACTAAGTACCTAATACCAGCCCAGAAGAGAACAAGAAATAGCCACGCATTCAAGTACCAGAGTTATCAACCAAGGATTGAGGTGTTCAAGAATTCATTCTTTCCTAGAACTATCGCGGAGTGGAACTCACTGTCACCAAGTACAGTAGGGGCACTGTCAATAGATAGCTTTAAACAATGTCTAGAGCTAGAAGTTCAAGGGTTAGGTGTAACAAGTCGATCGGTGTAATATAGCCAGCTGCCGCCGCGCCGCGTGCCTGCGAAGCTGGTGTGTTACGCCGAAAGGCGGTTATACCGGCTATACAGATACAGATACAGATAGGTAAATATAAGTATGCTTAGACATCAGCAATGTGTATTCAGAAGAACTAGAGAAGGCTGTCTATCACCATAGTGCTTTAACAATTCAACTGAAGACAATGATATATATATAAGAAGGCAGATATTATTAAGTACTAATTTAGATGTTACACTGGATACTCCACTATTAGACTAAAAATACATCAAAAACCAGTTTAAGACGTTGCTTCCTGAGCCTAACAAAGACATATTGCATCCATGGGACTAAGGAAACCTGGTTGATAAATTGCTAGGAGATGGAGGAATGGGAACACATGCTAATGAGTGATCCCTCTCTTCAAAAGCCCTCACCAGTGATTTGTACTTTGCAGTAGAAATGAGCCAGGGTGATTCCTTATGGTGGCTACAAGTATCCATTTTCCACTTAAACACACGACAGTTCAGGTAACTAGTCCCTAGTGGGAATATAATGCATACCTAAATTGCTTGTTATTTTTGAAGTTGGCAAAAATTCAGGGCTAATCCTTTTCCATCTCACGGTTCTTGATATTCATGAATTTTGGAACTGCTTTGTCCAGTGAAATTGCTGACCAGAGGTCT
Source organism: Branchiostoma belcheri (assembly GCF_001625305.1). Lineage (NCBI taxonomy): Eukaryota > Metazoa > Chordata > Leptocardii > Amphioxiformes > Branchiostomatidae > Branchiostoma > Branchiostoma belcheri. The sequence continues at coordinate 1,639,965 of NW_017804398.1, forward strand.
ACAGGACTGAATTTAGCTTAAATTTATGGATGATTAGCATGCAGTAGCTATGACATAAGTTTTACTTAATACATTTGTTAAAATCAATATCTTAGCATAGATGCTTGTCAACAGGATGTAGCCTTTATCAAGTATGTGGAAGTAATCATGCTTTTCCCATTATCCTGTATTATTCAGCATAATGAGTACTGCATGTCGTTACCATGGATACAATTGTGGAGATGATGCTTGACCCAAAAAGAAAGTTTCTACCTCCAAGGCATGTTTTCAAAAAGGAATGCGTCATTGAATATGTGCAACTTTACCATTTTGTTCCATAAAAGTATTCATATGTCATGCTCGATTAACAATTAATAAACTTTATTACAGAACAAGTGTACATTTAATAAGGTACAACATACGGTATGTTTTATAGCAACAAACATAATTATCAGACTCTTCTACCTTACTAATACAATTAGTTTGTAGTAATTGGTTTGCAATGGAAAAATTGGAAATGCTGGCACAAGATAATCAATATGAAACATCTCCACTTCAGTGATGTTGCTGAATGGACACACTGGAACACAGAAAAAAGTCTGACAAAACAGTGCCCTTATTTGGAATTGATCTGCCGCCAATCTGATAAAAGTTTGTGTCTATCCTGCCAATGTTCCATCGATAACATCACACTAGTGACTAGTCTCACATCACTGAGCTCATCGAGCTGTTGAAAGGAAGCAAGGAGAGATTCTTTCACAGATTACCACTAATTGAGTCGGCACACACTTATCTGGGAGAAGGGGGCACGTTCCTGTGCTGGTGGAAATGTTGTAAATGACTACCAGTTATCGACCTGCGGCTCTAATTGACTTTGCAAAGGTGACTGCACCCTCCTCCCTTTCCAGCTTCTTTCCTCGCACATCGAGGGTAAGGGGGTTACACAAGGTCGTCACGAAATACTTACCAATGTTAAACTTACAGAAATTTCACAATAGGAAAGTGAAAGGAATCTAGACCAGCTTATTAATAAGTCCATGAAATTGAATTCCATGAATTCAAGTTCTTTCACTGGTTGTGACAGTGTTGTACATGTAAGTGGATCTAGGGACTGCATCCATTTCCAGTTGCGTGAAAATTGGGCCTGTGACTGGAACTCCAGAGGCAGTGTCACTAAAGTAACCACTGGAATACATACACCTAGCTAAGCCTATATGTTCAATTCAGGCAACAAATAAGCACTGGCAATGATACAAAAACCTACAGTTGATTTCAAAGCAGAAGCGGAAGATTGTAATCATGTTTCCTGACATTAAAATCAGCTACATGTAGCCTAACATTTGCTTGAAGATGAACCTGAAGTGGTCTCAGGACCAAAACTAAGCCTGAAAAGGTCAGACAGTATAAATTAGTGTAATCTGGGCTGTCTCCAGGTTTGTATTTCTGTCCATCTCTCTCATTTTCTAGTGTGGTGGCCAGTAGGACCTGAAGCATAACTATGCAAGTTTCTAAGGTGAAATTGTGGAAGTTACAACCTATTTAATGCATTTTTAGAGGCAAATTTTCGTACAGCTGTTAATTATCTTCAAATCATGTCATCAAGTGCAGATTTCCTGGATGGACACTCACGGGGTAACATTTTTTCTGTTACCCAAAGTCTGTCACGGAACATAAGAGTGATGAGACAGTCCTGACAGAAATACACTTTTCCAAAAATTAAATACAGTAGGCCATGTTGTCAGCAATTTGTCAATTTTGTTGTCAGCAATTTTTCAATTTCGTAAAATTAATAGACATAGGAGTAAATCAAAGAGTTGACCAACCACTTTATATATCAGTACTTTTTCTTCTAAATCCTTCTATGGTCCTCAAACAGTACATGTACACATATTGCCTTTCATGGGTGTTCCATCTAAACCCTTTTCATCATCAATTCATCATAACAACAAAAGGCAGTCGAGTACAAAATAAATCAGTCGTGACAGGAAATGAAACAAATCTGCAGGAACTTGACTGCTAATGGTAGAATTATCGACCTACCGCTTTCCTGTAAACATCATAAAACTCTATCAGGTAAAACATATATCTTCTTTGTCAGGCACTATACAGTAGTGCACATTCAAGAGGTACAATGTAAGTAACAATGGTAGAATGAAGAGAATTGAATGCACTCTTGGCAGCTGTAGCAACCTTTCCCAGTGACTACCAAAGGATTTGGTCATTTTGTTTTACCGGTACATTGTGAATTAAAGAATGCAAATTTTACAGCTACAACAGAAAACAAATTACAAGACATTTAATGGCAACTGACACAGCTAAATGATAATATACAATATTTTAGTTGAACAAACAACAAACTTACAATATATGTATAACCTACAATGTAACTTCACACCATCTAGCAGTAATTGACAAATCAGAGAGATCTTCACTCTTTCAGCTACAGGTTTGAAAGGTCCTATATGATTAATATGACAGATTAACCAATTGCTGTTAATAAGAGGACATGCAATTTGGTATAGGTAATTACTAATGGGGCACACCATTGGATGAAATGGATAGGCAATTATTGACCTTAGTAAGCCTGACATGTAATTTCTGATATCAGGACATGACCAAGGACAAGCAATTTTTGCTTTGAATTTTTGATTGAACTAATATGACTGATAAAGGTCATGATTCCAAAGTTATCAGTAATCAAAAAATTTTAATCATTAAGGACAATCTAAGTCAGTCCTGGTTTTATAGGTACAAATACAGAAATGTCAATGTCTCAAATATCACATGATCAGGTCATCTAGAGGCAGTTTTATAGGTCAAGGGGTCACCACCAGACATCAATTTACTAGTTGTACATTTCCACTCCCAAAGGAAGCAATTACAGTATCCAATCTCCCTGGGTAACAGGCGTCCTCAGAGGCATGTTAGAACATTTTTTTCAGCAGACCCCTGAATTTTTAGTATGCTGTACGAGATCAGTTTATAATTAAAAAATTACAATTACATGAAAATAACATTGATATTTTTATCCCCCCGCCCACACACATACACATACTCAAGGTCTTGCCTTTTAATGTAATAGCCTTGGCTGAAAGCCCTGGTTGTATGTCTTCATACAACCAAACATATAAATCAAATCAAAACTAACTGACTGAGTTACAATGTAGACAGAGGCAGATCTGCCTAACTCTACAACTCCAGGGGAGGTGTGATATGGCAGCCTTTGGCAAGCTTGCTGTGGTACAAATCCTGCCAATCCCAAAACAAATTAGAAACATAATCCTTGCTTTGACTTGGCTACTATCACATACTACCGTTTAACAGTCAATGGCTGAATTATGCCCCAGAATTGTTTGGTACAGGAAAGAATAAAGAAATACATGTAGTACAGTACTACAAAACTGAGAATGGCAAAAAAATACATGAAGTTTTAACTATTTTCAGTATAATACTTACCAGAATCTTTTCATACTGTTCCTAAAGATTCATGCTTTTTCTAGAATGCAAAGTCGTGTCACCTCTACAGTGAGATGTTATGCATAGTTAGGCTATCCTTTGTAATGGAAATGAGGGCAAATTTCAGGGTGGGTCCAAAAGGTGAGGCTATGCTCACTGAAGCTTTAAATCTATCTGAGGACATGCGGCCGGTATGTAACGCTTACTATTAATTTTTTCATGGTAACTGTTTATTGTCTTCTTATTTTGGATGTCTGCCCATGGAAAAACAGTAATATATCGTGCTATGTAAAGGAAAACTGAGTCAGCCAAGAAAAGTCAATGCCCTTGGCAGGAACACTTTACAGTGCATGCAAGGTAAACATGGAACATGGTTCCTTTTTTCTGAAGAGGGTGCAGAGAGGGCAAGACTCGGACTGAAGGCAAGCACTACAAACACTGTTCCCCCAGCCTCACTTGTTCAAACATTTAAACACTGAGGACACTAAGTGCCCCCCCCCCCACACACACACACATCACCAGGAATAAAAGTACAAGTAGTACTATTAGTCACCAAAAATATGAAGGTTTTGTGCTGAGACCAAGAACAACATCAATTCCTTAGGAGAGGATTGACACAAGTTTTGTAACTTTAAGTGGTTTGAGTGACTGTATGTGGTTGTGGCTTCCAAAATGCTCTCAAACTGAGCAACTGAGATACATATGGCTTATTAGCTAGCCCTTCAAAGTAAACGAAGTATCACATGGGGGTAGAGAGGTTGATCCTTTTCAGAGCTAATCTAGTCATGGAGATTAGGGCTTACAATCACACAATGTCCATCTTCTAGTATTCTTATCCCTGATCCATGATGATCAGTTGGGAGTGATAGCATACGATAGACCCCTCTAGATTTTCACACATTGTGGGTAGATAGGGTGCTAATGAACCAAAACACCAGGTCATGACAACAACTGGTGTACGTGAAAAACAAGTTCCCTCACCTCGTGAGACTGTGTCTGTTGTGAGTTCTGCATCCGTGGTGGCTGGGCTGCCTTTCCTGAGGACGGAGCACCCTGTGTACAGCACAGAATAGAAAAGTTACTCAGACTAAACACATACAAGCACTCCCACTGTACAAAAAGGAGCCAGCCGCGCCTGACAATTTATTCGACCCCTGTGGATGCAGGGATTCACACCGAGCTGCCAACTCCAAACACCAGCTGAGAAAAGCCTGAATAGGGTTTCCTATTTGGCACCTCAAAAGGCCTGCGAGCCAGAACACAGTTGGTCAACAGTGTCTCCTCCAGTTCTGGACAACATTCTTCACAAGCCAGAGGGGAAGTTTGTTGACATGTTCTTGCCGCCCTGCAGTACTGAACTGGACTGGACAAAAAAAGTTCCTAACCTTACCACTCTTGCACAACCAGTACATACCTGGAGGTCATAACAGAACCTAGGCTATCATTACTGACCCAAGGGGTGTCTGTCTATCTTTGTATTTCTTACTCAGACTGACACCTGCCATATGGGGCATTTTCATGTGTTGTTTGCTTTCTTTTCTGCTGCTGTTGTTTTTTTTTACTGTGACTTAGATAAATTACATCTTTTTAGAAAAAAAAAGGAAATTGGCAAGATATGACTAACATGAGAAATACTTTGGAAAACATAATAATGTTGTTAAATACACAGTACTTCCACCAAAATAGAACAGATCTATTAGATTATTTGTAATATATGTAAACAAAATGAAACATTTAATATTAACTTAACAATATCAGAAAAACTTTTCTTTCATTTCACTTTCACTCCCACCCTTGTCTTGAATTTCCACGACAAAAAAACCCATTTCACCCCGCACAGCATGCTGTTTTTGAAGTGAGACACCAAGTCATTATTAGAATCAAGTATCAGCCAACAGGCACCGGTCTGTGAATGGGAAATATCCACCCTCTCAGTCTCACCACCTCTGGTATTGTACAGAAGCACACAAAACAATTCCCACACAATCAGGTACACTTATCACGCCTTATAATAGTCTTACACAGATGGATGATCTCCCTCTACAACAATAGCAATCCTTCTGATTACAGACTATTTTCTACTCTATCTGATAACATTTTCTATGGTAGTCTAGACACTAAGGCTTTACTGTAATCCATTGCATACACATTTTATCATGAGTTTAATCTGCTCATTTTTACAAACACACTTTCATACCCATGATTTTGATGCCAAGGAAACCTGGTGCTCTTGTTAAAGTTCAACTAAGTTTGAAATATTAATAGCTTGTGAGTCGTGACTATGGCGTGAGTATGAGTTTAATTACACACAGTCACCCTCACCTTTTACCAGAATTTCATCACCACTGCCAGTAAATACATCTTAAAATAGCCCACCTAACTCTCTTCACAATTCCAATTACTCGTGCAATTTTGAGCTGTTTTAAAACCAAAGATTTCCTAGATTTGGTACAGCTCTCTTCTAAAAAAGTGTGATCACTGCGTAAAATGTGCATGGAAAGATTGGAATTTTGTTTGCAGGTGGATCAGGTGCTGCATTTATAATGTTGATTTGTCCCCAGAAATGTGCAATGTAAACTAAAATCATTTCAATCCAGTCTACAGCTGAATGTCATGAAGATAACAGTGGTACTAGTTAGGCAGAAAATGCCACGGATAGACAAACAGCATGCAGTTTAAACTGCAATTGCAGGCCTTCTGTATCAGTAAGTACTGATGTACCGACATGTTTATATCAAGTGATTATCTGAGATTTTGAGAATGTATCATGGACTTAAAAACAAAACAAAACAAACACATTATTCAGGTGACAGTTTCCTGATAAAGAAGTCAGAACACCTGTTACAGCTTGTGGGTAAAAAGTAGAACAATTCAAAGCTGAAAATGGAGGGAATTGCTCTGTAAGTCTGTACCCCAAAAAATGTAGTCAAATGACTCAAAACCTAACAACTAGCAACAACTACTGACTGGTGTACACCACAGGAATGATGTGGCTTATGAGTATGCAGGTTATGTATCATATGTACTATTATTGGCACTTTGTGGTCACCCAATCTCTTAATTATGTGATTTTTTTGTTATTTATGTGAGGACCACGGGAAGAATTTCTGAAGTGTACCCGGTGATTATAGATAAAAATAAAGCAAAGTCAAAGTCACGCTAACCTTTTGTCTATTGCTGTTGCTGCCCTGTGGTCGTGCAGATGGACCTCTCCTGGGTGGGATAGGTGGAGGGCGGTCTTTGATCGGTGAGTTGGAGTCGCTGGAGCTGTAGTTGTACGCACGTGCGTCTCTCATCCTCCCAACCTGCTGCTGCACCAGCTGGTCCCACATCTCCACGTGCGGAGACGGGGAGGGGGGGATGCGGGGTCTGCTCTGGTGTGCCGACGGGTGTCTGGCAGGGCCGTGACTGTTCTGGGACGGGCTAGTCCTGTTCTGGAAGCTGGCCTGCCCTTGGTGGCCTCGTCTCTGTGACAAGTTCAAATGTGGTGGGATATCCGTCCTCACGCGTGGGGACAGTTTGGAATGTTTTCCGTTTGCCAATCCATTGGACGTCGGGGAATTTTCTGTCCCCCGGTTTTGGGGACCCTCCGCACCTCTAACTGGCTGCCTGTTCTGTTGCTGAGCATTTGGTCTCCTGACCTGCATCATGCCATACTCATCGCTGCTGAGATCAACAACATACACACTGTCATTGTTCACTCTGTATCCCTCCTCTTTCCAGTAACCAATCCCACTGTCACTGTTGCTGCTATTGCTATTACTCCGCCTTGGCGGCGCGTGGAAGGCATCTTGGTCTGGGAAGGCTTGCCATCGGGCCATTTCAATCTCGCGTGTCAACGTGCCCTCATCGTTACCTCTCTCCCCATACAGCAGTCCCACTGTACGTAGGAGAGGACGCGCTGAACGTGGGAACTCCTCACACCCTCCTGTTTCTGGGTTTGTAGTGCACGTTATAGAGAATTCCTGCGCTCTCTGAGCATGAATGTTGTGTGCACTTATCTCAGGGTCTACCATGAAGACGTGGCAAGATGTACCAACATTTAGCGACCGTTCGTCCTCACTTCCTGCATAGCAGCTCTCCTCATCCAGACCCCTCGTCGTGACAAGACCAAAGAACCTCTTATCATCTGGGAAGACGCCACTGAATGCTAGTCTTTCCACTGGGTATATGGCAATAGTTTCACCATTGTTATTCCGTAGTCTTACACTCCCTTCTCTCACTTCCATCAGGACCAGGGTATGTATTCTCTGTTCCATTCTCAACCTCCGTACACAGCTGCGGATGTTCTGCATACTCACAGTAGCCGAGTTCCCTTCTCTTGGCATCTCTATAGAGCCAAGGTACCCTACTATGACCCTTAGGAAGCAGTGTTCCTGGTCAGCCTCTATACATGCCACCTCTTCTGGTCTCAGATCAGGAGACATTGCAGGGTTCCAAGCCTCTCCCTCTTGGTCTGTTCTCCCCTTATCTTCCCGTTCGTTCATTGATGGCTGACTACGGGATCTCCGTAGATGCTGGTCCCTGGAAGAGTCGTTACACCCGTCATAGTTGGAAGAATCTGACGCCATGCCGGACGGATGTACCCTGGGCGCTTTAGGTCGCACCGCTGGAGGAGGGTCCTGTCCATTTGACCTGTTGACTTCTTCAGGTATTTCTGAGGTAAAGTGTGTGACAGGGGCAAGAGGAGACAGGAGTTGCTGAGTCTGAGGGCTGGAGGCGAAGAGTGCACCAGACACAATGTCCTCAACAACTTTCTCTGCTCGGCTTACATTTGGATACCTGTAGAAAGAGATGAAGGATAGTAAAGAAACAATAGTGTTGTAAATGCAACATCTAGTACTACTATCATCAATATGGTATTTAAAAAAACTACTTTAAAAGCAGTGTTAGCTAATTGTATACGATCCATACCCCAAAATTAATACCCATGATACATTCTCTTAGATTTTTTAGAATATAGTGAAGTGGAATTTTAAGGCAACGAGTAGCTTATTGTGTTTTGATTACAGCATTTTACCTTCTGCACAGACTACTGACATTCCTGTATTGAGTTTTTGATGATCATGATAGCTTTGCAATGTTTTTGTGTCCTTTTGTCTCCTGTTCTTACCTTGCACAAAAGCTTTTATAAACAAACAATTATTCCTTTTCAAGTCAAAAAGTCTTCACTAGTGTTAGACAATTATTGAACTGATACTGACTCTTAAATGACCTTTTAGATGTTGCTACAAGTTTTGTCCCTTGGGTTTAATAATTTCATCTTCTTTTCTACATGACCATAGTACACAAATTTTCTAAATGATTATAACAGTTACTTTGTTTTGTTTTGTTTTCTAGAATAGAGGCGAAATCCTGCAACATATCTAGAATACAATGTTTGAAAATCTAAGAAAATAGGATATTGTTTCCTAGAAATTCCTTGGGTCTTCAGCCATGTCCAGATTGAAACACTATCAACTATGCAAAACAAAACATCTTCTAAATTTCAAGTTCAATCCAAACACAAACTTTGTGCCATGTAGCTTGGCAACTAAATGTTTGAACAGCTTCCTGTTTAAGGCCACAAACACAACTGAAGTGCCACTTGAAGTTATCCAAATAGGAAATGATATATTAGAGATGTGCAGATGTGTACTGATTATGTTGATATCAAACCTATGAGTGGGGAGGGGGGCATACCTGCCAGCTGACCTGTCCCTCCCAGGTCTACCCGGTCGGGTCGCGAACCATTCGTCCTCAGAGCTCTCGGAGTCGTCCCCGTGTCTCTGTGCGATACTCAGTCGTAGGATGCCCTTACAGCCGCCGATCATCCTCACCACGATCTCGTGCGGGAGCTTGGCAACATTCTCCCCGTTGACTGCCATCACGTAGTCCCCGGGACGGAGTCCGGCCCGCTCGGCCGGACTGCCCGAGACGATGCAGCTCAACATGCATGGTACCTGTCCCGAGAGGGTGAAGCCGTACCCTCCCCTGCCCCGGGACACTTCTACCGACTTGAGGTTGGCGGCGGGACGCTTTTTTCTCCGCCTGGGTGCGTGCATGGCTCAGGCGAGGGGGACAACTTTACACCTGCGGTTGGGAATCACAACAAGTAGTCAGTCTCTGCAGAGTCCAAACTACTAATCTGTTTAGCGTAGTTTTCGTAAAAAGCAGCATCGCGATGATCAATTATTTCGCACACACATGGTCTTGACATTATCCTATGTGAACTGCATAATGTGAATTATCGAACAAAGTGCAATAATTTCCAGATATCTTCAAGGAAACCCAGGTCGTGCTGACGGTTGACAGAGAAACAACAAACACTCAGCCCTCCCACCTTTCAAGTATCAGAGTCCTGCTGGGATCACTCTTGGAGATCAAGTCCTCCCGCGTCAAGCGTCCTTGTGCTCTTCACAGACTTGAACACCACCTGTGAAGTTCTCATCGGGCCTGTGTACTCCATTTTGGGGAAAATTTCCACATTTCTGGGTCAGATTTTTTTCAAGGGACACCAGCCGAGCCGTAGACAAAAGAGTTTGCATTCCGTTTCGTCACATGACCGTAAAGCTAGCTCCGGATTGGTAACAAGTACCTGTGAATGGTGTATTTTGGAACCAGACCCCTCCGAAGAAATAATCAGCCCTTCATGCCACACGATTCACCTCTCTCTACTTGCAGCTGAAACTCGGGTGCTGATGGAAAACCAAGGGTGACTAACCCTTTTAGTTACTGTCGACTGAGATGTTTACTGTGCCATTTCTGATTTGCCTTCAGAGAAAAGGTGCAATTCGCATCTCTAGCGACAGAGTTTGGAACTGCAGAGTAGATGGCCTTGGGTCCTCAACGATCCTCTGTATACGTTACATTGTACATAGCAAAGTTTTCTTGTACATAACGTACGTATTTTCCTTCAATAAAAAACTGCTTGATGTCGCTCCTAGAATGGGGGCCAATTTGACACTGTCTTTGCAGTCACCCAAAACTTTATTGTGACGTGATTAAACAAAATACCCCTCAAGGCATAACGTTATATTTAGACTACAGCAAAACGTTGTGCAAGTTGAAGCGTAAAGGCATGGAATGCCATGATCATTGTTAACAAAAAATTTGCTATGGAGAACACAAGAATTAGATACATGTATTTAAATCAAATTTGTTTTATGTGAGGCATATTTACAACAACAGTGATGAAGTCTATTCACGCATCATTCTGGTCAGTCTGTCAATAAGTACTAACGTTACATAAGGCAAGATATACTTTGTGTCTGTATGGTTCAACTAGTAATGGTAATCTCCCCATCAATGTTACACACAAGCTTTGTAACCATCAGACTTGTGGCAATATATTACTGCGTTGGTAATATCATGCAATCTCTTGCTACATTTTTTATCATGGCAAGAGCAAAAAGGACAGACACAATTTTAAGGGTAGATAACAAACTGGAAACTAAACAATATATCTCAAATAAATTTGTTTACTATGACCTATAAGGGAGAAATGTGACTGGGACCATTGGGACATCCTACATTTTACATGGTAATGATCATCTGATGCACACAATGACACATATCGTTTCCTAATGTCTGGTTCAAGGTCTAAGTGAACGAAAGTAAGGCACTGAACTACCAGGTATATTCAGGTACAGACCTGTATGAACTTGTTTCTAATATTCTTTTTTCTTTTTACAAAACCTAGAAAAAGGCCTAATATAACAACTTCTATAACACAAAAATCTCATCTTTGCGTAGAATTAGATTATGTCTCACATACTTGTAATTAGCAGGTGATCCTGAAACACAAAAGTAGCCCCCCAAATCAGTCACAATTTGACACTGACTTAAAAAATATGCATTGAAATGCTGTACTGGTGTTTATCTATTGGGAAACAAACAATACAGGTCATATCATTAATGCATGACACTTCCATATCTTAGCTCTTTTGCCAAAAATAAAAATAAAGCACATTTTTTGAGACAAGAAGACTCAAATCTGTCTTTGGAACATAGACAAATATGGCAACTTCATATGCCTTTTTTTCTTGTGCACTTGTTTCAGTTGCAACATACCAGTATTAGTTTATGTTTCAGCCTCATCAGACCTCATCAATACTAATATAAGTTGTATTACCCGTACAAAAGCCGGGTTGTTCTGCATCACAAGTAAAATCTATGTGCAGTTGACTGGATGTTTGACTTTCTCTGCCATGGAAGCAACTGCTTCTCAAACATCATGATTTGTATTGCTTGTGTTTGCAGAATGTCCACATTACAAGGTAGTCTAGCATGTAACAGTTATACAGCCTTCAGCAATTGTTCCAATAATTTCTAATGGGGGATCAAAAACTGACTTCCCCATCACCTTGAGAAGCCAGGGATCTATATCCATCATAATTTCCAGGTAAATGTTTCTTCTATTGTTACTATAACTGATGCACTCCCTTGGCATCTCTGTCATATGCTGAATTCCACAACCTTTTGAGTCAATGCCTTGATTTGGCTTGAATTGGAGGGAGCCCATATATGTATGGATGGTAAATGTATGTATAAAAATCAGGCAGCCTTCAGGATTTCAGTGTTGGTTTCCAATAATTTCTACAGGGCTTGGCTGATCTCTTACACATGGTAGACAAATAATCCTCTACCAATATGACAAGCTTGGCCAAATGCTAACATTGGGTACAACAAAAATCTCAAGGTTGTGATTGTAAATACAACACGTAACTGGTACATGTGCCTCCATTGTTATGTGATGATACAAGGTTGCAAAAAAAAAAAATCAGTAGCAGCACTGATTGATTAAGACAGTGATTTCTAAACAACACAGAACCTGAGAACATTTCTCAAAAGGTGTCAGAATGGTGTCACGTAGATCTACATGTAATACGTGTACTAGCTTCGGCCGTCAGTTAACGACCCACACCTGGGCGAGCGGCCGCCAGTAGTGCAATTTAGCCAGGCAACATGTAATACCAGAATGGAAGTCTAAGGCTTTTAGGTAGTTTTGGAAATGTAACTGTAAGCTTGCACATATTTCTCATGCAAATCAAAAGACAGGTAAATGCAGACATTCTGTACCATTTTTCACAGTATGACTGTGCCAATACCATATTGCACCATTGTTTGTTGGCTTCATAACATGTCTCTTATACCATATCACTAAGTAGATAACAACAAAAAGAAGGACAAACTGATATTTCATACATGTATTTTGATATTTACTATTCTCTTCTTCAGATTGAAGTTAGGGCTCTGTGTTAAGGTAATGCATGAAGAAAGTCTTGGTATTGGAACATTTCCAACTAGGACAGAGTAAATACAGAACTGGTTGAGCTGTCCTACTACCGGTATTTGTGATAAAGTAACTCCTCTTTATTGAAACACAAGGCTGTACAAGTCGAGTGTCGTAGCATTGCAGCTGGGAATTTTTGAAACACTGTTAACAGCTGTTCTTTGGCATGAAGCTGAGAGGTGTTGGTTCTGCAAGGAAACAAAGAAGAAATAGCTTTACATTAGAATCAGATTATCATCCTCAGTTGTGTTCTGCTGCTAAATATATGTTCTAAAGGCCAGACATAATTAACAGATAAACAGAATAAAATGACTTCCGTGATAATTAGGACAGAATATTTGTAGGCTGTGCCATCTTTTCCTTCAATACTGATACTGAAGTACATTTATTTTGTAGCTTACTTTTAAAAAATCATTTTTTCCCCTTTCTCACCTTTCTGTGATGCTTCAACTTTCAAAGTTTTCTATTTTTGCACTCAAATTAGAAAATCTTACGTTTGTTTTTTTTCAATTCATGTAAGCCAGTCAAAATGGTAGGCCATCAATGTGTTACATTCATTCTTGGTATGCATATTTTCACTCTTATTCACCATCCTTATTTTCACACATTGTTACACTTCCAATATCTTCATTACAAGCAATATTTCAAACTCATATTTTCCAATCAAGCTGTAGTTGCACTAAATGAAAGTAGAGTACATACTTGTTTGCAGTTCATCTCCTGACCTCTTCCTACTTGTTTCTCCCCTGCAAAGAAGCAAATGAGAATTGATCATCTGTAACATTCAACATCTATGCCATGACATCAATTTGAATACTAGTATAGCATTTCTAACATAAGATTTGGACAAAAGGAAGCAAAACTATGATGGCATATTTCACGTTACACTATTTAAAGACATGAAAGAGTGATGTATAATGAACTACTAGTATGATATAAACCTATTTATTCTCTCACCACAATTGTGAATAAGTCCAGCATACAAATCAGTTTAGTGGTTAAAGCCCCATTTTCACTAGAGAGTGATCACTGAGTGACCATTGAGTAACAAATATTGGATTTGTTTTAACCTTGCTTTTATTACTGGAATATGATGCATGATGCAAAGTGTAAAAAATTAATTATATCTGAGAAATTGACTGAGCAATCTGTCACATTGTGGTCACCCATTGGTTGCTCAGTGGCTTCAGCCCCTAGTTTAGAGGGGGCGTTAAACAGCATCTATAAGTTTTATTACAATGTATTGTATGCTTTGCCGGAGACTGGTTCATATCATACTTTTATTTCCTGCTAATACCTTGCAAAACCCTCCCTTTCCAAAAGTTCCTGTTGCCACCGTCTCGTCTCTTCCACTATTCTGGGAAGGTCGTCTGCTGATACTTGTGGTAGGACATTGGGAATGAACCGTGCAAAAAGATCTGGATACTGTGGCGCTAAGTCTGCAGGAAGATAGGAGCATAAGCTTTCATTTTTGGAACACAGGTAAAATGACGCTACAAGGTTATCTAATGTTCAGTTCCTTTGAGAGCATTTCATGGCTTGAGCAGCAGTTTCAAACTGGGTTTTAAAAACTTGAAAGGGACTTTATGATATAAAAAAACATAAAAAACATAAACCATCTCCATAACAAAACATGGACTCTTCCTACACAGTTTAACAACAAACCAGCTCTTTCCTTTTAAAATGAAAAAAAAAAGAACAAGCCTAATAACTTGGGATCTCATTAGTACAAGGAGCAAGGAACAACAGTATGTTACCTGGTTTTAATGAGTGCAGGGTCTTGATAATATTTGCCATTGTGGGAGGTGACACTGCAAATGGCCTATTCTGTGCTTCTTGTAACATAGCTGAAAAAGAAAACACATGGAAGACATTTTGTAACATGTACATGAATGTATACCTAAGTCCAGAAAGTTCAAATACATCCTGTTGCTTTCTGAAGTTTCTTGCCTTTTAACATACAGTATATCTAAAACTTATACTCATATATTTGACCATAATGTGTCTACTGATCTGTCAGAAAGCTGTGATTTTGGCAACATAACTTGTTGTATGTAATATATGAACCACTCACGGAATAACGTGGATATGTGTTGTTCTGCAACATGAAGTGTGAAGAGCTTCTGCAGCTCTTCCTTCAGGTCTGTGTTCAGTTTGCTAGATACATAAAAACGATTCTGCAGAAAAACAAACAACATGATACAGATTATGATAAATCAAGAATACTACTAGATAGAAAAATCGATATAGCACTTCCTTCATAGGGAAGTACTGTATGCATTTTATCAGCAATATCCTGCTAAATATGTGTCTAAAACATTTCACCTAACCTGTGTAATACACAATTCTCTCCCTGTTTGGGGCCAAATGGGCCCCTTCCCTTACTAGGAGCCAGCCATGTTTCATCTAACAATAAAAGTTTAAACCGAAAATTGATACTCACCATGTAATTGAAGATAGGTGCAATTCCTCCTAATGCCTGCATGTACTGTGTCATTGCAAAATTAAATCTCTCCACATATGCATCTGGAGGGGAGCTCTGGAAAGAAAAAAAACTCTTCTAATCTATAGTATGATAGTTTGCATTTGCATAAATCTAGCATAACATGTATTGTTTGCATCTAGAATGTCATCTTACAAAGAATCTTAAATGTTCTTACACTACAGGTATTATTGTTCAAAGCTATGTTTACAACATGGATGCAACAGGGTTCTTCATGTGGGGTTTTACCTTTAAATAACAAAAATTCACAGGGTTATGGCTCCTTGTGCCTTTTCTTAAAACTTTACAGCTGCACATTTCTTTGACATAGTGACATAGACTGAGTAATGCCATTGGAAGTAGAAGTCCACCCATCCCCCAAATGAATACTGATTGTTCCCCTACACCCACCTTGAGCTCCTGTGATACTCTCTGTAGGTGACCTATGACCAGGCTCATTAGGTCGTTGTACATGCGCTCTGAATGTTGTTGACAAACACACTTGTACACACAGCTGGGGAAGAGGAAAACATCAACATGGATGTTTAAAGATCACTAACGTGAACAGCTGTGACTTGTGTACAGTTCACAGAGTGCAGACATCGTATGTACAGTGGTAAGGTCGTCTAATTACCACAACCCTGCAGCAAACTGCCAGCTGGTATTCTATGCACTTTGGTGTACTGTACGACTGAACTTGAATCTCACATGTACATTACACTTTACAGCATGTGGTAGCAGCTAGAGATGATGACAACTTTGAATTAGAGATTAAAAGCTTGTCTATTTATGTCATTTCTAAAGCTCTAAATCTAGTAATACATGTATCTATGAAGAGCTAAAACTAATGCTAGACTGGTTTGGTGTGGGCTGATGGAATAGAAAAAATCATTCCGATTTTCTGAATAAGTATGTATGACTATGTGGACTCCAGACAATAACAGCTATACTGTAGGCACACCCACCTGTACATTTGTTCATATGAGATAGGGATGTAGTCCCCGGGTGTCTGAGTTAGCAGCTGTACGATGGCATTCTCCAGCTTCGGCCAGTACTGCATCTCATACTCCTCCATACTGATGGCTCCCATCACTGCAGAGGGAACAATAACTACACTGGCTGTCATTATGATCAAAGTAAAGAGAACTTTCCAGAAAATTGCAAACACATCATTAAACAGCTGAAGTGTAACAAATTGTAGTAAACAAACTGGATTAACGTTACACAATAGTGTGAACACAGTGTGTATTCTAAATAGTACTGTACAGTATCTTCAAAAGTGAAAGCACAATTTTGCCAGTGCTTTCTCTTTGCTGCAGTCAATCATGTTATATTGAGGTCAACTGAGGTGCTAAGATAAAACTTGGAGGAGGAACCCCATATTTGGGCTAGTACCATCATCTTCAAAATTATTTATGTTACACCGTTCAGCCCATAATCTGCAAGTCCAGCACTGTACCCTCAGAGCAAGGACAGATGTCATTTCCTCTTCAAGCAATGATAAAGATTCCGTAAATTTATCTTCAGAGTTGCAACCTGCTATTTCCCAAGGGGATCCAAGTTAACTAATCAAAGTCGGCACCACAATATCTTTGGCTACCGCGAAGTCAGTGACAACAAGTCTCCTGCCATTTTTTTAAGTTCCAGCTTTTAAACCATCATAACATATTCCTCTCTAGCTAAACTGTCTTTGTTGCCACTGTGTGTATTCTTCAGTAAGAAGACACCAGCGCTAATGGAACGTATATACATGTGGATCGGTTGGATTTGATGTAAGTTAGTCAAAGAGCTAGTAGAGAGATGGGAGCCATTTGTACACACCTACTGGCCGGAGCAGGGACGGGAGCTTCTTGCGTTCCGCAGGCTTCTGGTCACCCTCGGAGTTCAGTGCTTGTTTCTCTGTCGTCTCTTCTGCACTCTGTTCTTCCATCGGTTCTTCCATCTTGAAGACCGTGTTTGTATTTGATCGATCCTTGACCTAAATACCATAAAACTTTCACCGAAACCGTCGGAACTGTCACCCAATATTGACGATGACGCAGTGCGCAAGTACAGACACGTCGAGAACCAAGCCGTGTTTCTGACATTTTACGACAGTTGCGATTTCACGACACAAACGCAAACTGGGTAGAACTTGCAGCGCGCGAATTTTGAATATTTTGACTACTCTCCAAGCAGAGGTTGTGGGGAATGATCGTTACCTTTTTATATATGGCCGGGTTTTTTTTGTCCTGATCCGTCGGTGGCAGCGGAGCTTCTCTGGCTAATGGATACTGCCTGGCCAATTTGATACTGTCTTTTTGCCACCGAGAGGGATCTGCTTGGAGATTATATTTTGACCCTGAGTATCAGACCTTGCCCCAAATAATTACCGAGTCTAAAAAAATACATACAAGTCACAGAGAGAAAGGTCTAATGAATGAATGAAGAAACGAATTGTTTGTTCAATAATGAATATTCGAACCAAAACCATGGAGACAGACCGGGCAATAAGAAGGGAAGTTCGT
>NW_017804398.1:1657682-1668526 GCF_001625305.1 Branchiostoma belcheri
GAATCTTAAATGTTTATACAAAGCTATGCAACAGGGTTTTCATTTAAATATCAAAAGTTCACAGGGTAATGGCTCCTGTTGTAATTTATCAGTTGCCTTTTCTTAAAACTTTAAGAATCATACAGCTGCACATTCCTTTGTGACATAGACTGAGTAATGCCATTGAAAGCAGAAGTCCACCCATCCCCCAAATGAATACTGATTGTTCCCCTATACCCACCTTGAGCTCCTGTGATACTCTCTGTAGGTGACCTATGACCAGGCTCATTAGGTCGTTGTACATACGCTCTGAATGTTGTTGACAAACACACTTGTACACACAGCTGGGGAAGAGGAAAACATCAACATGGATGTTTAAAGATCACTAACGTGAACAGCTGTGACATGTGTACAGTTCACAGAGTGCAGAGATCGTATGTACAGTGGTAAGGTCGTCTAATTACCACACTTCTGCAGCAAATTGCCAGCTGGTATTCTATGCACTTTGGTGTACTGTACGATTGAACTTGAATCTCACATACATTACTAACTTTACAGCATGTGGTAGCAGATGACAACTTCGAATTAGAGGTTAAAAGCTTGTCTATTTATGTCATTTTTACAGCTCTAAATCTAATACATGTATCTAGGAAGAGCTAAAACTATTTATGCTAGACTGGGATTTGGTGTAGGTTGATGGAATAAAAATAATCATTCCGATTTTCTGAATAAGTATGTAAAGACTGCGAGAGACACTTACCCAGTCTTGTTAGCTTTAGTCCAATGACAGGGTATGGTAGCAACCGTTGGGAGTAGACTATTGCTCACAAAGCTGGACTCCAGACTATAACAACTATACTGTAGGCACACCCACCTGTACATCTGTTCATATGAGATAGGGATGTAGTCCCCTGGTGTCTGAGTTAGCAGCTGTACGATGGCATTCTCCAGCTTCGGCCAGTACTGCATCTCATACTCCTCCATACTGATGGCTCCCATTACTGCAGAGGGAACAATAACTACACTGGCTGTCATTATGATCAAAGTAAAGAGAACTTTCCAGAAAATTGCAAACACATGATCATCATTAAACAGCTGAAGTGTAACAAATTGTAGTAAACAAACTGGATTAACGTTACACAATAGTGTGAACACAGTGTGTATTCTAAATAGTACTGTACAGTATCTTCAAAAGTGAAAGCACAATTTTGCCAGCACTTTCTCTTTGCTGCAGTCAATCATGTTATATTGAGGTCAACAGAGGTGCTAAGATAAAACTTGGAGGAGGAACCCCATATTTGGGCTAGTACCATCATCTTCAAAATTATTTGTTACACCGTTCAGCCCATAATAGATGCAAGTCCAGCACTGTACCCTCAAAGCAAGGAAAGATGTCATTCCCTCTTCAAGCAATGATAAAGATTCCGTAAAGTTATCTTCAGTTGCAACTTGCTATAATTCCCAAGGGGATCCAAGTTAACTAATCAAAGTCGGCACCACAATTATATCTTTGGCTACCGCGAAGTCAGTGACAACAAGTCTCCTGCCATTTTTTTAAGTTCCAGCTTTTAAACCATCATAACATATTCCTCTCTAGCTAAACTGTCTTTGTTGCCACTGTGTGTATTCTTCAGTAAGAAGACACCAGCGCTAATGGAACGTATATACATGTGGATCGGTTGGATTTGATGTAAGTTAGTCAAAGAGCTGAGTAGAGATGGGAGCCATTTGTACACACCTACTGGCCGGAGCAGGGACGGGAGCTTCTTGCGTTCCGCAGGCTTCTGGTCACCCTCGGAGTTCAGTGCTTGTTTCTCTGTCGTCTCTTCTGCACTCTGTTCTTCCATCGGTTCTTCCATCTTGAAGACCGTGTTTGTATTTGATCGATCCTTGACCTAAATACCATAAAACTTTCACCGAAACCGTCGGAACTGTCACCCAATATTGACGATGACGCAGTGCGCAGGTACAGACACGTCGAGGACCAAGCCGTGCTGCTGACATTTTACGACAGTTGCGATTTCACGACACCATCGCAAACTAGGTAGAACTTGCAGCGCGCGAATTTTGAATATTTTGACCCTAAGGTATCAGACCTTGCCCCAAGTACAGCAATTACCGATTCTAAAATACATACAAAGGCTTAAAACCGTTTCAGAGAAAAAGGTCGAATGAATAAATGAAGAAACGAATTGTTTGTTCAATAATGAATATTCGAACCAAAACCATGGAGACAGACCGGGCAATAAGAAGGGAAGTTCGTCCAAAACGTACTTATTCCCCGGTCGTTCTATCGATCTCGCCGTTAAATAAACGCCATTTTCGGTTTGAACATCACAACAGGCGGTTGTCTCCTACGGAGTGACCTGTGCTTCTAGTCTACAGGCAGATGTTGGGGGTGAAAGGCTTTGGGACTGGGAGGTTCCGCGTACCGGGGAAACCTATTGCTGGCCAAGTCTCCTAGCTTTCAACCCCAACATCTGCTTGGAGATATCTGTACCACCACCTTGGCCTTGTGAGACTTCCATCGATCTGCTCAGATCGCGAGGGCTTTGGGCCGTCCGGATCACATGGACGCCTCGCCGCAGATCCCACACGAGGAGGGCAAAAAGGAGGCCGGGTAAGCATAATCACCTTCCATAAATAAAACTCACGCCGATTGCAAAGTCATTTTATGTGCAGAGTTTATAGCCTCTCTTTTTTAGGCAAGGCTTCATTTTCAAATGCGTTCTAAACTCCTCATCAATATCTTAACATCTTTCTATGATTTTTAACATGAACTTTATTTCAACTAATTTTTTCTCACATCATCGTCATCAGCCACCTGTGTAAAGTTACCGGAAATCATCAAACACCACTCTTTTTTTGTTACCTATATACCTTCCGAACCAGATCGTACAATATTAGGTGTCGACTCCCTAACAAACCTGTTTTCTGTGATTTTTCAGGAAACTGCTTGGGCAAGCAGAGGCCGCGGCTTATCTCGGCGACAATTTTCATCCAAGAATGCTGGCCATGGATGAAAACAAATCGCTCGGTAAAGATTTCCCTGTACCTACTCTTTTGATGTGCTAGCTATAGATGGCATGCAACATGGGTTTGAACATGACAATGCGTGTCCGAGGAAGTATGAAGTATAAAAAATTATAGATAAATCCTTTGATTTTTCCCTGTTTGCATCTATTGTTTTAAAAGATCACAGATGGTGTAAAATTTGTTCTGGTTGTCGCCAACGATAAAGATAATGCTAATAGATACATATTTCTTTTTCAGAAGGCTTCCAAGCGTCTGCCTAACCACCTGGCAGCGCTCAGTCTACCAACAAGCGCAAGGTTCACTCCAGCCCGGCCAAGGAGAGGAGGCTGCGCTGGGCGGCCATGAAGATCGAGGGCTGCATTGTTGGCAACCGCCCACGACTTAATTGTCTCGAAGTGTGTTTGTAGAGAATATCCTGGAAACAGATCTAAAGTCTGAACGTTTGTTCCGTGAACAGTTGTTGGGTGCTGCATGGACATATCCTCAAAATTAGGTCTGCTTCCACGTGACCCTGTAGTATGGTCCACGTGATGTTCCTATGGATTCCCCTAACCACTTTGGACAACGTCTCCTCTGTCATTATCTATCTTTCGACGTTGGAAACATTGCTTAAACGATGGTTCTGTGGAAGTGCTTGATTACTCACTCCTGTGAGAAACAACCTGTGTCTGCTGTTCTGTGCAATTCCGATAGGCGTCTTCTAGTCCTCACTGCCCGCTCACAGTGGATACTGAATCTGGAGTTATTAAGTTCAGAGATCTAAATGACGTAACACCCAACTGTCCCGCATTCTCTTTAGCCCAAGGAGAACGGGACGGGCGGGCAATACGTTTAGTAAGCTAGGATAAGCATTTGTAAATATAATTTATTTTTTGTAAATAGAATTTTAATTTGTAGATAGTGTTGTGTTAGCGCTAGGTTAGTTGCCGACTTCTACCTGTCGTTTTAGACAAGTGATTATTCGTTGCTCCGTCTGTATGGCCCTGATAGAAGGAGGAACGGAGGTCGGGTGATTATATCTCTCAGCACGTCTCGCTCCAGGTTGTAGCATTTGATTCAACTGTCTCGGGCGGGGGTGAATAGTATGACGCTAATCGTTGCTTGGATACGGCTGATCGCAGAATGTCCTCTGACTGCAATGTCAAGGCAAAATACGCCGATAACGAACGGTAATTCACTTTTGATTTAAGTACCGAACCAAACTTTCTCAGTGTATAGCGCTGGTATTCTTAACGCATCAATGCAAAACTCATTCAAATTTAACGTCAATGCGAATGTAGAAGTGTATGAAAATGTTATCTTACATGCCTTGTACGATGTAATCAAATAAATTACATGGAAAACCCCAAATCGAAGCGGCTTTTCTTTTGAACCATGCATGCAATATGCCTAACATACTATCCTCCATGTATGCATCTGTGTGAGTATGTACGCCCGGCCGTTGCTACCGTTTTCAACATAAAGGTTCCTATGTACAGTATTTAGACTGTGACACTTTACAATCTTGGTTGTGCGAAGCTTAACGATGTTGCTAAACTACATGATGATTAGCTAGCCTTAATTCCTTTGAATCGCTACTTTTTAGGCCATCGCTAGTATAAAATATTCGCGGGGCACTATTGGATTCAAACTCTGATTAAGAGTCGCCCGCCAACAAGTCCTGTTCATTTCATTTTCCCGACGACCTTTATTTGCAGATGATCCCATCATTGATAATCCCCACACGACTCAATTCTTTAAAATGTATCCTAACCACCCCCCTAAATAGTATTTCCCTAACAGAAACTGTTACCCACACGTAACCCATGCGCTTATATAAAGAAGGAAGGAATGCGTTATAATAATATTATCTATCAATCCATTCATATCAAGACAAATATTAACATTTAAGTTAGCTAATGGCAATAATGCGTAATGTCGCTCGGGGTCTGATCGTGTAAAACTAATTTTATTGGAAATTCCGGGAAAGCATTATTCTTCTTGTTCTTCTTGTACAGGTTCTGCACAACACCCCTAGATTGGGGTAAAACGTGCAGGGGAGCTGTGCGATGCGCTATTGCTGTTTCCTCAGGTGTTGTAGTACTGCAGCGTTGAACTTCGTGGGTTCCGCAGTATCAGTTATCTCTTGGGACAAAATGTTCCAATCTCTGACAGTTTGAGGAAAATATGAATATTTGTAGCAGTCTTTGTGAAACGTTAGAGGTTTGTATGAGTTGGAGTTGAAGTGTCGCGATTGGCGCGGGATAGGCGTCAACAAGGTTTTGACTGGAAGGGCTGTTTTTGAGTGTCTTGCTTTCTGGAGTAATGTGAGTCTACTTGCTGTGCGTCTGTCCTTTAATGTGTCCCACCCTAAATCTGTGACCAATTTGGTAGTGCTGGCATAAGTATCATAGGTATTTGAAACGAATCTGGCCGCTCTTTTCTGGACCGATTCTAACTTGTGAATATGTTCCTTGTAGTACTAGTTATTGAATCTCTGCTCACAATTTTGTTTCATTGGGCAAAGTTGACCTGCATTTTAAACGTTGTTAATCTTGTCCAAATGATGTTAGATCCTGGTTAACCATTTTATCAGCAGACGGTCATGAGTCTTGAGAAATAAATCACATCTCGTACAAGATACAGTGTACAGTTACTTTATTCCACCGCCCACAAAGGCATAAGACAAAGGTTCACAAAATATACAACAGAAGCTACAGGTAAACAATTCACCATACGAGCGACAGACCTCCGCAATGTTCACGTAAAACACGACAGTCTTACAGATCCATCTGAAGCAACAGCACGGTATGCGTGCTACGAAATTAATTAATAATATACATACCCTTAGAAACTAACACTGAACATGTTCTGACGGTCTCTTTTCTTTCTATATTTCAATAGGAAACACTTAGATCGACTAGGTAGATAATCAGCGAAAATTGCAACTCACGACTTGGCGCTAATATAACAGGCTTACGCAGGGTCATGAATAATAAGTAGGTCCACAAAAGCTCTACAGTAACAACACGGCGTAAACCAGAATACAGAGGATCCGACCGTTTGGTTAGCAAAAAGCAAACATGTATTACATTAAGTAGATAGTTGATATTATATTGGCACAATTTGAACAAAATATTACGATCATTCAATTTACCTTTTGACAATTTTGACCAGTACAGAACAAGGCACAACACATAGACGGCAAAAGAGAAAAGAAACATTATAGAAGGCGTTTCACCATTGTAGATAGCCCAACTTTGGACAAAGAGAGAAATTTCGTCGTCTGAGAAAGGCTTTGGCCTTAAACCAATGAAAAATACTCTGGAATGTATTAAACCCGTGATGGACAATTTGCACGAGATCCTTTCCGTGGTGCTGAACAGACCGCTGTTGTTCAATGTCTACAGAGTTTTGTTTTCCCGTTCGGACTTCACCTCCTTAGGGTTTCTGCTGGCGGCACGACAGTCGGGGGTGGCTGTCCTCTCCAGGAACTGGTAGAAGTTTTCGACCGGCTGTAGCCCTTTGCTGTCCTCTTCCATAGCTCGGAGCTCAATGTCAGAGCCTTCTGCTTCCTGATGGCAGATGAAGCGGTAGTAGTGGCGCAGTGTTCGCATGAGTTCTAGGCGGACCTGCCTGTTCAGCCACCCGTATACAAACGCGTTGATCGCGAACGAAGTGTGAGCGAGACACTTCAGGGGGCCTATTGCTTGTTTGAGCCGAGGAGACATCCCAAGGATTGCCACGATGGTGCTGACTGTGAAGTATGGTCCCCACGTCAGAAGAAACACCCCGACCACGAGCATGAGGGTTTTTGTGGCTTTCAGTGATTCGCTCATCTGTGAGTGGGTCTTCTGGGTTTGGTCCTGTTTGTTCGTGGAGCTTTTGCGTCGACCGCCACCATCACTTGTTGATGGCCCCGCCTCACCGTCTGCTGTGGTGATAACAAAGATTTTTTGTCCGTTCGCAAGATCCATTGGGACCTTTGTGTTGCCATTGAGGACTGGGCTTGATGCCGGTTGTCCTTCTGGCATCAGTGGACTTGGCTGAGGCAGTACCTGCCTCGAAGCTTTCATAGCAGCGCTATAGATGCACGAATACATGGCCAGGACGACGCAGGCTGGAATGTAGAAGTACCAACACGATATCGCGATAACGTAAGACTTCCCAGACCCCTGTGCTATCCAGTCGTACGTACACTGGGTCTGTCGTAGGTCGAACACGTAATGATTCCATCCTACCAACGGCGCCACCGCGAGGCAGATAGCCTGGACCCATATGAATGCGATGACCGATAGGGCTGTGACCAAGGTCATGTGGGCAGCGTGCACCATTGGACGTACGATGGAGTAGTAGCGCTCCACACTGATCACACAAATCGTAGTGATCGAAGAATACGTGAAGAGCGAGTCTAGGAATCCGGTCACGTCACATGCCACCGTTCCGTACGTCCAGGCCCCTTGCCCCGACGACGCCAGGAAAAACGGGGTGACAAAGAGCGAGTGTAGTAGGTCTGTCGTGCAAAGGTTGAGGACGAAGAGGAGCGTCAATGTGTGTAGAGGAGGCGTCTTCATAACGACAATGAGCACACTGACATTACTGAAGAGAGCCACGATTTCTACTATTGTCATCGCCACGAGCTGAAAGATTAACCAAGTGCTACTTGCCCCGTCATCGACAGAACTGTCGTATGTTGCGGTTCTGTTTGTCACATTTGGGAAGGGCAGAAAGTCATTTACTTCAGACACCAAGACTGTGTGGTTCATAGCTTCCATGGCGTAACCTTGTCTCTTTATGCAGCACTTCGTAAATAGATGTACTTATCAGGTTTACACGTAGGTACAAACCCTTAGCTCACTGCGCACGATAGCCACCGGAGCGTCCTTTCTTCAGTGATGTACTGCTTCTGTGCCCTGTATGTACATAATGTTTAACCTATAATCCCCGGAGCTGCAGTCGACTCGTTGTTGACTGATATGTCACTAATTGGCGGGACGCCGCCGGAATCCCGGAGAAATGGTACAGATGCCGACTCCCCTATTTCCCTTCCCGTACGCAGCGGCTACCTTTCTCTTCAGTGTACCCTGGGCGTTAGTCCGTCCGTAGCGTACACTATCGACAGACTAGGCAGTAAACAACTGTGAGCTTTTTAACCTTGATCCAGTCTTTGGTGTATGAGAAACCTCAGTGGAAACAAAAGATGAATGCAAACATGACTATCTAGACTTCACACCTATATCTGCTACATCTACAACGGTTTTACGTGCCCATGATTTCCGTTCTGCTCAGGAAAAGAAACATTACACTAGTCTTCTATCAGAAACCTTACACATGATTTGGGCATCAATAAGTCATGATTCTAATCACAGCAAAAAAATGAAGGCAGTGTACAGTAAACGATTTATCCCGACATCTTGCATATCTCAACAGGTGTTGTGTGCGTCAGTTCCAAAGCGCCTTTGTCTGATGATAGGCGTCTTCGTTTGCTGGAGGGTTAATTGCTTGGCCATCATTTTTCAGTGCGCACATGTACGCGTCTCCGGTTACCTCTTCATAGTGTTTTAATCACTGCCCACTGACGATACTGGAGTATACAGTTTCTCTTCTCATGTACAGTCTTGATTAACAACGATTGGCACACCTTCTGGTCTTGTTACTGTTGTTTTCCCAAGTCTAACATGAAGATATTAATATCTATCAGTTTTGTTTTCGGATGCAGTGTTTATGAGATGATCCCCCACTTGCGACCGCGGCAACAGTCGGCGTTCTTGAGTCACCACTTGCTGGGCTTTCCAAATCTGTGAGGAATAGAGAGAGAAAAGGCAATTACTTGTCTTGCGCAGACACTACATCAAAGGTTTCCTTCGGGGAGGTCCGGCGGACCCGTTTGACATTTGCAGCCTGCCTCGTAGCCGTGCCTGGCATTTCAAACCACACAGTGCACTGATCTTTTTAAATTTAGCTTTGAAAACAGCCCACATGCTAGGACGGCTTCTGGCGATCGACATCTCTCCTGTTGTTGGGATGAAATTCTCTGTACCAGGCACGAACCCGACCGCGTGTGGACGGCTGATCTGAATAAAAATATAACTCATAAAAAAATTGCCAAAGGTTAAAACAGGAAACAATATATATACAGTCTCTTATTTGATTCATATCTTTTTCTCCGGCAGCCATCGTTTTTTAATGTATGTCATAGTCCTTACAAGATATGTAAAGAGCAACAGTTGTCTCTTTCATATTCCTTTTGCTTGGATTCCTTTCAAGTCAGTGAGCTATTGTAGATGCTCAGTCAATATGTCTCTAGACCATCAATACGAGGTTTAATGGAACTTGAACTGCTTTTCATCACTACATAGTTCCTAACTGTAAGGCCGATGACTTCGCTCCGCCAGGCAATATTAATAGCCAAGAGTTTGCATGACCGAATGTTTACTACTCGTAGTACATAAATTTCCTTCCTCTACCTCATGTCTTTTTTCGCAATGCAAACGTGTGTGTATTAGGTAGTTACATGTACGTCATAAGAAACGAAGGGCAAAATATGATAGATGACTCGCTAGTTGACCTGTAACACTCTTGCCAGACGCTGACTGACCTATGAAAGTGGCATGTAATCTCACGCCAGAATAAACAGTAAGTAAGTGAGCAGCAAACCAGCCAAATCTTCAGTGTCGCGACAGTAATCAATGGTGCATAAGCAGGGAAAAAAATATGTGTCCATGTAGTGTAATTTGTGTATGAGTATAATTTGTGATCTGTGGCAGCTCTCGGAATGATATAATTGGCCTTATTGTTAACGGATGTACATCTTCTATCCTATCCTATCCTATCCGTAGAATGTATAACTACAACTGATTAGAACCCAGCCCTGGTTTGACTGTAACAAACATAAAACACTACGCGTGCCCGTGGTGATGAATTATCCAGCAGCTCCAGCTTTCATTCCTTGTATCAGGGAAGCTGCATACTGGAGAAGTGCAAATGTCAACCCGGCACCAAATAAAAATCCGAAGAATAAATTGTTGTTCAAGTTTGAGTGACGAGACCGAGCTTAATCTTATCCCTGTTAAGTGCTTTCTTTGCAGAGTTGTATGTAAGTGGCTACAGATGACTCATCGTGACAGAATTTCTGTTTGACGATCGGGAACAGAGGTCAAACGGACACTTAATATTACAGCACTGCCTGTAAATATACGATAAGATTCATTCCAACCGTGGAGAAAATAGCTGGAGGCAGAGCTTTCCCGCACGTAGAGCTCGGATACGTCTCAGGTTACGTGAGTAACCAAATCAAACAAATATGGCCGCGGTTCACTAGCGGAGGGAGCCGAGAGTCGCTGGACCGTGTTGATGCCTGCAGCACAAAGCTCAAACAATCTTTTTCTGACGTACAAGCATTTAAAAAAAAATACATCTTCCTGTGGCGTAATTGCACTTTAACAAAGTCACTGATGTGTATGATATGTTTTTTTCATGTTGCGCTAGATCATGATACAGCATAATTGGCTTTAACACAATTTCTTGACGCAAGCCTTGCGAATATTTTAAGGACAGACAAGAATTTAACATCCATTGCGACCTGAACATCTATTGTTCGCCTTACCTTCTACTCTGTGAGTTTCTTGACCGGTGGACCTCCTTCCGCGACACTGCAGCTCTTCCCTTCGTGCACAATGCTGGCAATCACTGCCGGCTGTCTGACGGATATTTCCTGCAAGTACAGAAAGCAGCTTTGCTATAATGAGGCGCCTACGCGGTTTGAAGAAGCATGCATATGTAGGGTTCTGGAGGTTGCTATGCGTTTCTTCTTTGTTTGCACCAGGAAATTGACGTTGGTTCAATATTTC
>NW_017804398.1:1668546-1671795 GCF_001625305.1 Branchiostoma belcheri
TACTATAGGTCCAAGGTGTTCAAAATGTGCAACATTGAGGGAACCGGGCTATGTAGATATCTTTGTGTCCCTTTGGGTAGTTTGTATCGCCGTGTTTGCCTAAGCTGCATATTGTGTGGGTGGTTACTGTCTGCAGGTAGCCAGGGGGCGTGCCTAGACCTAGTGGCTGAAAGGGCAAAGGCCCGGCACAGGGTCAGTCTCCGTTCAGACAGACGTTGGAGGTCAAGAGTTGACAGGGCCTCGGAATACGAGTGATAGCTTCTACCCAGCATGATTCTGCATGCCCTTTTCTGGATTCTTTCTATGCTGTCAGATTGTTTTTTTGTGATACCCGCATTCCAACAGGGCGTGGCATATTCAACTATTGGTCGAATATACCCACAATACACTGTGACAAGGTCAGAGCTTGGGAGGCCAGCTCGACGCAGCCTACTTAATAAGTATACGATAAGATTCATTCCAACCGTGGAGAAAATAGCTGGAGGCAGAGCTTTCCCGCACGTAGAGCTCGGATACGTCTCAGGTTACGTGAGTAACCAAATCAAACAAATATGGCCGCGGTTCACTAGCGGAGGGAGCCGAAAGTCGCTGGACCGTGTTGATGCCTGCAGCACAAAGCTCAAACAAATTTTTTCTGACGTACAAGCATTTTTTTAAAATACATCTTCCTGTGGCGTAATTACACTTTAACAAAGTCACTGATGTGTATGATATGTTTTTTTCCTGTTGCGCTAGATCATGATACAGCATAATTGGCTTTAACACAATTTCTTGACGCAAGCCTTGCGAATATTTTAAGGACAGACAAGAATTTAACATCCATTGCGACCTGAACATCTATTGTTCGCCTTACCTTCTACTCTGTGAGTTTCTTGACTGGTGGACCTCCTTCCGCGACACTGCAGCTCTTCCCTTCGTGCACAATGCTGGCAATCACTGCCGGCTGTCTGACGGATATTTCCTGCAAGTACAGAAAGCAGCTTTGCTATAATGAGGCGCCTACGCGGTTTGAAAGAAGCATGCATATGTAGGGTTCTGGAGGTTGCTATGCGTTTCTTCTTTGTTTGCACCAGGAAATTGACGTTGGTTCAATATTTCTCATGCTTGTCACCAGGGTCTGGAACCACAAACTCATTAATATCAATATAGCACCTTTGTGTAAACAGTGCGCCGGCCTAATGCCGTAAGTTGACACCTGTGTACACTCACTCATGACAGTGTAATATTCCATTCAAAATCATTGACGCTTCAGCTGAGGTGTTTCTAATGGTGTTTCTTCTTGAAATGTAGAATTGAACGCTGGATGTTGACGCCGCTACTTCTTTTTATGTGTATATTAGCGTGGGGATGGGAGAGTTACAAAGTCGTTACAGCTAGTCACTGTAGCCAAGGGTAAATATTTCATAGCTATGAACAACAATAAAGAGCTGTCGTAGGTATATAAAAGGTACGTAAAAATGCCAGTCACAAAATTACATTTTGTGTAGCCTGCTCAATACCTACTCCTCTCTACCCCTATAGCTTTACACCAACATGATCCTAAACGCTTTAATTTCTAACTCTCATAAGCCTGAAAGTCGGAGAGTAAAAAAAAGACCTACCGGCCATTGGACTGCAAGACTAGTGCAACGCTTATCACATGAATTCTAATTTCTCAAGTTTGGGTGTAAAAGTATATGTATATTCCAAATACAATCGTCTAAATACAGACGACTAACTCCCATATGGCAATACCTCCCATTTTAAACCGCATGTTTGGAGACAGGAGAAGCAGATATTGGCCCCATGAGGAACAATTAAAATGAATTGTCGCTTCGGTTAGCTCGGAAAATAATGTGGTTCTCATGGTGCAACACGCGCGACAATGATGACGAGAGTAGAAGTGTTGTAATTGAGTTGTTTGCGTCAAAACGCCATGTTTGTACGTGCTTTGGGTACGCTACTCTTTTTAGTCGCCACAAAATGCGGCTCGTTTGGAATACGCCTTGTATTGTGATGTATCGCTTACTATACGCACTAGAATTAACCCCATCTGTGCAATTAGATGGATCACCTAGATTTCTGAGAAACGCACACGGTTGCATGGTTTTGCAAGACGTGTGCGGCGGACTAGTACCCCCGAGACCAACGCCTTTACCGCAGCTCTTAATGACTGATCTTGAATAATGTAGGATCATTGTCGGAAGATGAACCATGTTAAAACACAATATGCTAGAAGAGACAGACTGAGTAAAGGAATAAAGAGGGTAGGTCATGAACAGTTTAGAATAAAGATCACATCAATCGACCACGACAGCTCCTCATCGCCTGTCTTCCCTGCCTACCAAGGCTTTTTGTGGTGCTGTTTTACCGTATCCCCAGTGATTTCACTGATTGAGGGCCTTTTTCTAGGGCGCCTAGGACGCAGTAGGTCCAATGATTAATCCGAGCGCTAGAATAATCCTGGATGGAATGTGCGGTTAACCTGCGGTTTACGGAGAAAACAACGATTACCAGTTGGAGCGTCTCATCAGTACAGACTTGCCTCGCAACAGTTTTCAGCATCGGCTTCAGTAAAAGGTTACCGGTAGCCGCAAACTATAATGTGGTACATATATATGTACTATACATGTATGTAGTTACATACATGCAAAGATTAGCTACACTGCCGACATATATGTTTGTGCGTGATATTTTTTTTTACATCTTCAGATCTGTAATACAGTCAAGCTGAGGGATGTTTCTGGTCAACTATGTAGCTTACAGAATCCTCCATATTGCTAAGCTAACCTTAAGTGCGTTTGCGAGCAAACATCGTCATTTGTAACGGGTAAACAATGCAGTATAATGCCAATTCAAAGAAAAGTGAAATAAAATGGCGGTGCGTGGAACCTTTAAGAATATGCCGACGTCTGAAGCACAACGAGAAGTACTAGTTTGCGTGCGCGACGACATAGCGAACTGTACTCACCGCCGACATCACCAGAATAGGAGCCGGAGTGCTCTCTAAATATGTTTTAGTAAGTGCACGTCGCAGCTTCGGCGGGGTGAAACATCGGGCCAACGCGCTTTAGAAATGGAACCCTGCCCCAAAGCTCCGAGAGACCTTCAAGCCAGTCAAGTCAGCGGGCGGAATAAATCCCCTCGGTCATTAATTCCACATCATTCATGAAGAAACAACATTAATAGACGATCAAAAGCGACTGCGCCGCGTTTAGAAGGACGCAGTTGTCAGAATACCCTTTCAAACTATCCAATATACATGTATGC
>NW_017804398.1:1671815-1678795 GCF_001625305.1 Branchiostoma belcheri
AAGCAGATATTGGCCCATGAGGACAATTAAATGAATTGTCGCTTCGGTTAGCTCGGAAACTAATGTGGTTCTCATGGTGCAACACGCGCGACAATGATGACGAGAGTAGAAGTGTTGTAATTGAGTTGTTTGCGTCAAAACGCCATGTTTGTACGTGCTTTGGGTACGCTATTCATACATGTGCATCTCCAGCAAATCCTTGTGATGTGTAGATGAAAATGGGACACCAATTGTTGGAATGTCTTGCAGTCTAAGTATGTGAAAAAAGACTTGTTGCTACCATCTGTAACACTGGAGGTTTGGGTGCACATGAGTAATCTGTAAAAAGAAGAGGTTAGTTCTTATTTTTAGCAGTAGCTCGGGCTCTGCATCAAGCAATGGTCTCAGAGCTCGAGGTGGTTCAACGACCGCAATTTTGTGGCTACTGTGGATACAGCGATTCTACACGAGTGCTCTAATGAGAACATATCTTAGCTATTTAAAATTGCTGCTATGTAAAACACGTTTTAGAAGCAGAGGCATGGAGGTATATGTATTATAGTATTAAAGAAGTGGACTATCTTTTTAGTCGCCACAAAATGCGGCTCGTTTGGAATACGCCTTGTATTGTGATGTATCGCTTACTATACGCACTAGAATTAACCCCATCTGTGCAATTAGATGGATCACCTAGATTTCTGAGAAACGCACACGGTTGCATGGTTTTGCAAGACGTGTGCGGCGGACTAGTACCCCCGAGACCAACGCCTTTACCGCAGCTCTTAATGACTGATCTTGAATAATGTAGGATCATTGTCGGAAGATGAACCATGTTAAAACACAATATGCTAGAAGAGACAGACTGAGTAAAGGAATAAAGAGGGTAGGTCATGAACAGTTTAGAATAAAGATCACATCAATCGACCACTACAGCTCCTCATCGCCTGTCTTCCCTGCCTACCGAGGCTTTTTGTGGTGCTGTTTTACCGTATCCCCAGTGATTTCACTGATTGAGGGCCTTTTTCTAGGGCGCCAGTGCGACGCAGTAGGTCCGATGATTAATCCGGGCGCTAGAATAATACTGGATGGAATGTGCGGTTAACCTGCGGTTTACGGATAAAACAACGATTACCAGTTCGAGCGTCTCATCAGTACAGACTTGCCTCGCAACAGTTTTCAGCATCGGCTTCAGTAAAAGGTTACCGGTAGCCGCAAACTATAATGTGGTACATATATATGTACTATACATGTAGTACATGTAGTTACATACATGCAAAGATTACTAGTAGCTACACTGCCGACATATATGTTTGTGCGTGATATTTTTTTTACATCTTCAGATCTGTAATACAGTCGAGCTGAGGGATGTTTCTGGTCAACTATGTAGCTTACAGAATCCTCCATATTGCTAAGCTAACCTTAAGTGCGTTTGCGAGCAAACATCGTCATTTGTAACGGGAAGACAATGCAGTAATGCCAATTCAAAGAAAAGTGAAATAAAATGGCGGTGCGTGGAACCTTTAAGAATATGCCGACGTCTGAACCACAACGAGAAGTACTAGTTTGCGTGCGCGACGACATAGCGAACTGTACTCACCGCCGACATCACCAGAATAGGAGCCGGAGTGCTCTCTAAATATGTTTTAGTAAGTGCACGTCGCAGCTTCGGCGGGGTGAAACATCGGGCCAACGCGCTTTAGAAATGGAACCCTGCCCCAAAGCTCCGAGAGACCTTCAAGCCAGTCAAGTCAGCGGGCGGAATAAATCCCCTCGGTCATTAATTCCACATCATTCATGAAGAAACAACATTAATAGACGATCAAAAGCGACTGCGCCGCGTTTAGAAGGACGCAGTTGTCAGAATACCCTTTCAAACGATCCAATATACATGTATGCAATGTAAGCACCGGATTGCCATAGGGGTACTTGTCCCATTTACAACGCCTACGTGGACTTGTAAGATAACGGCATTCAATTTAGAACGATATGTTGAGACACGACTTCTCGGCTCTCTAAAACCATGCTCCTGTTTACTGTCCACACGGCTTGGTCATTCCAGCCACGTGTTCTAGTAGTGAACCATCAATCTGGAAAGTATGGAAGATCAAGGAAAAGTACAATTCTGGAGTGGCTAACCTTTCTAAAGATTTCAGACAACCATTTTTTTCTTCATTTTGTGTATTGTTTAGCGTGCGGGTACATCATAGCTCAGCTGAGGAGAAAATATTTTGGCGTACAGAATTTGAATGAACTGAAGACGGAAAACTAGACAGTGTAAAATTACCAATCGTTAGTTGAGGACGACCCTGTATTAGATGATAATTCGTACATGATGAGATGTTGCCCCTTGTCACTCCTAACCGCGCGGATGAACAGTTTAATGGTGATGACGGCAGAGCTGATAACCTGATTAATCAATGTGCGGTCACGTGTACGGCATAGCCGATAATGGATGAGGATCTATTCTGGACGATTCTCGCCTTAGCAAGGGCGAGCGTTTTGTCCTTGGTACGACCCCCCCCTCTCGCCCGGCCACATACGTCGTGTGATTGACGTACGATCGCGACACATTCAAGGGCATTCTTGGCGCAGTCGTGCATGTGTTAGTTCTGTCACAGCGTGAATGAAAATTCTTTGGCACGAAAATCGTGGGGATGACCTACGACGATTGAGATCGCGCAGTTACTGTGTACAATGTGGAATAGTCTGTAGATTCACTGACGTATTAAATGTAATGTAAATGTTCTTGCCAGTATTGCCAAAAAGCAAGTTCATAATGTCCTAGTCTGATACATGATAAAGGTTAGTCGGGATTTGCTCCCAAAATGGTCCGGAGTGATTCAGATGATTAGTGCTGTATGAGGGAAATCCAGACCAATGTCATTTTTGTCCTTGAGTATTCCTCTCAATGCCAAGGCAGTATAGGCAGGTCACACTGGAAACTAAATCTTGAATTGGAGCGCTAGAGGTGATGCTATACAAACCATTAAGGTATTGGTAAACTGATACATATCTTTGGCAATCATGCATGTCAATCTTATATTACCATCTATAGCTGTTATATCCTTTTTTCACTGGCGCCTTAGAGGGATAAAAATCCGCTAAAATCTGAGAAATGATTGATGCTCCCAAGTAAGCACCTTGGAAAGCTGTGCACGGTCCTCTGCATGTTTAAAACGTTATATCCCGGTAATTCCGACAAATTGATGTTACGTTTCATCTGATACATAGCGAGTGATATTACACAGCCCGGAAGGGGTGCTTTGAGAAGTCATTACCACTCGTGTTCGGGAATCTAAGAACCGAAATGGAACCNCAGGTTATTATAATTCAGTCCATACCATGGATGAAATATATTGTGTTCCCTCATCTTTCTTCTCCTCCTTCTCCTCCTGCCACACAGTCAAAGGGATTCAACTCTGTCATTTTTTAGTCAAATGACCTGAAATTTGGCAAGGAGGTAGAGTGGGCCAATACCCCTAGGCGTTTTTTTCATTTTTTTGATACATGCCTTTGAAAAATTTTTATGAAGGCTTTTTGGGGCATTTTTCGCCAAAAAATGGATTTTTGGATCCTGAGCGCTGGTTTTACAACCAAATGGTCTGAAATTCGGTACCTTGAACATGTGTCTACAGAATAGCAGTCACATGTTTGGCATACACCACTTCCAAATGACTCATTTAGGGGACTTAAATGGCTATTTCAGGCCAAAAAAGGGCCAAAAGTGCTATACCCGTTCCACGTTCGATCTAAAGAATGGCTCGTTCTATCTGCCGTTGGCCATCGAACACATCGAACATTGCGGGTTACCTGAGGTCACGTTGCACGTAAGTCGTGCGCAATACACCTTTCTCACGCGGCGGCCATCTTGGAATGAAAACGAGGCCAATGACGCAAGAACGCTCGGCGCGCAATTCAAAATGGCGGCGGCTTCTAGTATGTCGAATTTCGCGGGACGACATGATCACTGTTGTGTACCTCACTGTACCAACGATGCGCGGTACGATACAGACAAGAGGCTGTCGTTCCACTCGTTTCCGTCCGATCCCGTCGTCAGAAGACAATGGATCCATGCGATCAGGCGTGATGTTGGACACAATTTTAAGGTAAACATTTTCTGTGACCGTACAAACTATTAGATCGCAATCGTGTTTACTGTGTGAAGCATTGCTGTCATAGTTTATCGGAAATACCAATTTGGGCTCGCATGCCCTTTTCTGTAGAGCGTAATCGGCCGTTTTAATTCTACGTAGAGCGTAGACGGACCGCTCTAATTCAATGTAGAGCGTAATTGGCTCATAATGCGTAGAGCGTAATTCGCCTATCAATTTCTACGTAATGCGTTGTAGCTACCCGGAATTTATCGTAGAACGTAATCGAGTGGCTTCCTGAATTCAGCGTAATACGTAGCCGGCTCTCAATATTTTGACAAATAAAATGAATCATGAAGAATCATTAAAATGTTATACGACTTTCCTATCAATAAGATTTCTGTGTGCGTGGGGAGAGTAAACAATCGAATTTGTTCATATAACAACTTGATGTGAAGGTCTTCAATTTTTAATGGATCTCTTATCATGCTTACAGATTACCATTTCAACGAAGGTGTGCTCAGCACACTTTGACGGCGCTGAGCTGAAGAGAACCCTTGTTGGGAAGAGAGTGCTGAGGAAAGGGTCTGTTCCAAGTATCTTTTCATGGACAGACAAGTGCAAGAGTGCCAAGGAACCCCCTAAAATGAGGAGCAGCTCTGTTTTGGAGGAGGCAGAGTCTGATGAGGTTCAGAAGAGGTAAATTGTTTTTGTGAGAAAGAAATGCATTTCAGATATTTGATGCAAATGAATTGATTAAAATTGTTTTTTTTTGTAATCTAGAAAAAATAATGTGCATGTACTAATGTATAATTACACATTATGTTCAGCTTGTGGGCCAAACAGTTATTAAGGATCATTAACCTTAGTTTGAAAAACAAGTAAGACTCTTAAGTATTGACAAGATCTATCCTTTTGCATAAACTGACAGCTTGATTTTTGAGATACCTTGATTTATTCATAATTAAATTTTCATTTTCAGTGACTCCAATATGGAGGTGTGTGACACTGGAACTGCTGTAGACCGCGACTATGCACAAGGCCCCAGCAAACCATCACTGGAGGAACAGCTAGCAGTAGCCATGGACCACATAAAAAAACTGAACTGCAGAACAATCAGCTTAAGTGTCTTACATTTAATGCTCAGCGTTTTAGTTCAGATCCAGATACTCTTAGGTTTTACACAGGTTTCCAGTCATACAGTCTTTTCTTTCCATGTATAAAGCTCTCGAACCAACAGCCACAAGGATGATTAACCTGGGCAACAAATGCAGAGGGAAGGGATGTAACTGCTGATATGAGGGATATTATGAAGCATGGAAGTTTGTCTTGCATTGATCAGTTCTTTTTGTTCCTATGTTACTGCAAGTGTGGTCTGTTTGAGAAAGATCTTTCTGTTAGGTTTAATGTTAAGTCTTTCCACAGTATCGAGAATTATAATCACCTGGGCCAACTACCTGTACCATATATTGGGCGCATTGCCTATCTGGCCATCAAGGGCTCAGGTGGATGAACATATGCCTGACTGTTTCAGAACTATGTACCCGAAGACAAGAGTCGTTCTAGACTGTACTGAACTAAGATGTCAGACCCCATCATCACTGTACTGCAACAGTCAGATGTATTCTAACTACAAAAGTCACACCACATTTAAAGGTTTGATAGGTATCACTCCTTCAGGAGCTGTGAGTTTTGTCAGCCAATTGTACAGTGGGAGTATTTCTGATGTGGACATCACCTCTCAGTCAGGTATTGTGAATTATTGGATGAAAATGATGATGTCATGGCTGACAAGGGTTTTACGATAAGTAAGTTAGTGTCCAAAAAAGGTGCTACTTTGAATATCCCACCATTCTTGACCAGCAAAAGACCTCAGTTCAGCAGGGAAGAAGTAGAAGCAACACAAAACATTGCACGGGTCCGCATTCACGTAGAAAGAGCTATTAGGCGGATTAAAGAGTTTCACATCTTTGACAGTGTGTTACCTTTAACACTGGCAGGGTCAGTTAACCAAATATGGACTGTTTGTGCATTGTTGACCAACTTCAGAGGACCATTGTTCTGAATGTATTGTTAAGATCACAGAATGTATTGTATTGTTAAGATCACAGAAATATTTGATGATGAGATGTTTTACACAATGATGATAATATAATAAGATATTGTATAATATATATCCACATGTGTAAAAAAAATCTTGCTCTTTCTACATGAATGTGGACCCGTGCAATGTTCTGTGTTGCCACAACAAAGTCTAGAGTTAGATTTTTTTTTTTTTCAACCTTTATTTAACCTTGAAATGAACAGTACATGTGTGTATCAGTACAACTCTTCGACCTAAGCCGTTTTTCAAGAGGTCAAGGGGAGGTAGGTCAGGGGTCTTTGCAAATTCTTCGGTTCAGTTACAATCAATAGAATTAATTACAATATAAATATATACAAAGTGTACAAAATTCAAACACTCTCTCGGTATCTCAGTATCAAACATCCAAGTTCACATATTTAGTCGTTCTAAGTTGCTTGACGCAGCCGGTTTTTAAAAGCTGCAACTGACGTAGCCGTTCTTAACTCAGTTGACAAGTTATTCCACAGTACTGATCCTGAGTAGGAAATCGATCTTCTGTATACTTCACGACGAACCCTTGGCACATACAAAAGGTCAGATACACTTTGTCGCGTGGTTCTTACTGCCCTATCACTACAGTATGTAAACAGTTCTCTCATGTAGGCTGGCAAACAGTTGTTAAGACTCTTGAAAGTTA
This sequence comes from Branchiostoma belcheri, assembly GCF_001625305.1. Taxonomy (NCBI): domain Eukaryota; kingdom Metazoa; phylum Chordata; class Leptocardii; order Amphioxiformes; family Branchiostomatidae; genus Branchiostoma; species Branchiostoma belcheri. The sequence goes on from NW_017804398.1 coordinate 1,678,648, forward strand.
GCAGGGATTTCTGGTCTCTGTGTATGGACTTGATGTCCTTCCAGCCCAGTCGAGTCCGTACTTCAGCCGACGGCGTTCTGTGCGGGGCTCCCAGCAACAGCCTCCCAGCCCTGTTCTGCATCCGTTGAAGTTTCTGTAGATCTTGCTC
>NW_017804399.1:0-999 GCF_001625305.1 Branchiostoma belcheri
CATTTTTATATAATCGTCGAGAAATTTTTGGCGTTATGCACCCGGAAGTGAGCCGATCTCAGTTTGCGTTCCCTCGATTTTTGACAGTTTCTCCCCTCAAAAATAAGAAACAAAACTACCGCTATTAAATAGAACCATGTATTACAATTATCATTTCAACATGATAGATCTATTATATATTCCTTTATTAACTATGATATCATCATGGTTGTGGAAAGTCCTCAGCTGGCGAACCGAGTCCTTGCGCCGGGAGTGACGGTACATTTTACCGTGAGTAAGCCGCTACTACTACTAGTACTAGTAAGCCGCGCGCCTTACAAAAATTATAATAATTTTTCTTTTGTGTCAAAAACCGCCGTGAATTTAAGGCATGAGTTACCGATTTATATTTCTTCTACGGCAGATATTTCTTGTTTCGTCACGTCCTGTGTACAAATTTACAAGACATCGTCTGCCCACTGCTACACTTTGTTGACATACATTGTATTACACAACGTAATTTTCCGCTAGAAATAACTATAGAATAGCATTAAAAGATAGCACAATTCGCTTCACACAGTCGACACATGGATAAACCACAAAGTTATTTTACGAATCACATGTCCACTTGCCTCTGGTGCTGTTATTTTTCAAGGGGCAACATCGCAACACATTAGCGGACGCCCCAGGAGGTGGCAAATTGCTATTGTCTTGTCGGCGCGCAAAACAAACATGAAATCCGACCCTATCACATTAACGCAAACGGTAACGCGTTAGAAATAATTTCTGACGATTTTCTAACCATTTTCTGACGAAAATCTAACCAAATACTGACGATTTTCTAACCATTTTCTGACGAAAATCTAACTCGTTAGTAACGGGGTACCCGGTTAACTATAACGCGAACGGTACTGTACATGTCCACAGTGGTACCGGCCGTGCGTACGTTTCAGACGTGAATATTTGTCTCCCACCAGCCCCAAATCAGTGAGACAATCACATGGAAAAATGTGTGTGTGT
>NW_017804399.1:2652-14428 GCF_001625305.1 Branchiostoma belcheri
ACATTTCATTATATGCAGTCTGTGCATCTTCATGCTAGGAGGCTAGGCCAGGACGATGGAGAGAAATTTACAAACAGAGCAAAAGAAATACTGAAAACCCCTTCACCTGAAGGCTATTTTGAACTTTATCGTAGGTTACAGAACTTCATTCGCAAAAGACCAAGACGAGTGGAGGTTTTAAAGAAATGGCTGCAGTGGTGGCACGAACGTCGGTTTCATGTATTTAAAGCTTTTCGGCCAAAAATAAATGTTCCAAATATGAACCTTTCTGAATCTTATAACTCTCGATACACAAGATCTGGCTCTAATAATCTGTCCCTGGTTGATGCTGCTTATGACGATGTGGCAGATATGATAATAACAGACCGGGAACTAAAACAGTTGGAAGGAGGTAGTTTCAGTGGAGGTACCGGTCCAGACAGCAAAACAAGACAGGCCAGGGAACATGCAGACCAACAGAACAGAGCCAGAGCGTATGGCGAAACATTATTTAACATTTATGACAATGATGAGTTTGGTAAGGCATGTGAAGGGGAATATGACGACACTTTTGTCCCTGATGAAAGAAGTTCTCATCGGCCAGATAAACAAAGAAAAAGAAAGCATGGAGATGCTACTAACTCAAGCTATTCCAAGAAAACATGCCATGAGAGAAGAACTATTGACTCCACAGATTCAGATGAAAAATCTCCAGACAATCTGGACAAGACTAATTCTGGAAAGGCAAAAGAAAAGCGTCCATACAACTATAGAAAATGTCCTAGCAAACTGCACAAAGAGACAGTCCAGAGGGTTAAACAAAATGCTAACAACATATCTATTAGCAATCTTATTGTTGAGGTGTCAGAACTTAAGTACAAAATTTTCAATAAAGTAACGAACGGTCTATATGATACAGTAATTAGCCGAACCCCAAACTGTTCCTGTCCCTTCTTTAAAAAATATAATGGCAAGCAACTTTGCAAGCACATACTATGGTTATATGAGCATGTTTTTAAATTAAATGCAGATGATTTCATTACCTGGCAGATAGGACTAACAAAAAGTGAACTTCAAAAGATGTTGAGTCATGTTAATAAACAATCAAAAACAAATGATCAACATTCTGAGAATGAAAGTAGGGGGGGAGGGGGAAGGACAGAGTAAACCTCAGAATCAGAGAGTCCAGCTGGAACCTGTTGAGCAGGAGGCTCTGTTTGTTGCTTACAAGAAAAACAGACCTCTTACTCCTGTTAGGTGGACGGCTGGGAGGCTTGAAAAAGACAGTAAAGCTACATGTGTAGGGTGTCGGAAATCATCAATGATTAAATCTATGCTTTATATTTCTGTGAATGCACTGTGGATCACTCCCCAACACAATGTTGTACAAAGAAAATTTTTCTTTTGTGCAAAATTCAATTGTATTTCAGTTAAGCCCCAGATGAGTGATTTGACTTGTCCACCACAAGAAGTGTATTGTGCTTCTGACTCATGTAAACTTTACCCTGGAGATGTTGAGAAGTTAAAGGACAGGGGCATTCCCATGGCCTCTTAGTCTTAAACAAAAATTCGAGATCTTTTTTCACCTCCAATCATCATTGCAAGTTGATGGGATTTTAGGCTTCATGTCACATATTATGTAGCCATATATGTATATTATATATAATTTAGCTGACGTGAAGTAGGTAGTTAGGTGACAGATTTACAAATTACTTTGTCATCCTGTTCATCATTGTGATTTATATCTAACCTTTCAAACAAAATAAGTATCTTTATTTTTGCTTGTGATGCACAATCTGTACAATGTATCCACAGTATAATGTCAACCTTGTGTCTTGCAAGCTATTTTATCACTATTAAAACTGAACATACTTTTGTGTACTCTGCAGGCTGTAAATAATTGCATATTATTTGAACTTACGGACCGTTACTATAGTGATTTCAACTTAGTATAGAGTATATCCAATAGCTGATTACAATAGAAATGACTTGATATGACTTGATGAATCATGTGAAATAGCAATATTTTACTATATGTAAGACTCTAACTTGATTAAGTGAAGGACATTCACATTACAAGCTCAGCTGAGCTTGAGTTATTGGTGAAAGTAGTCAGTCTACAAGAGGTTTGTACATTGACAGAATGATTTAAAGACTTCACTACACTTCAAGTGTTTCAAAGTAACATTGATGTTAACATGTTGACATGGATGTCTTCTCTGTTTACTGTATTTGTCCTCATCAGCTAAGGAAAGGACAAAATGTCACATTAAGATGAATAAAGGGCAATAAATTACACAAAAAGAGTTCTTTGTGTATTGTGTTGTACTTTCTGCATACTTTTTAATGAGTGAGAATAAGCTATATATATATTTTTTCACATGCAGATGCTTCACATGCAGACATTTCATATAGAGTGGACAAATATGCTTGAGAAAAGATGAAGTTAAGAATGGATGTGCAAATCCCAAGGGACTTGATCAAATGTGAAGTTTTCACGCGCAAAAAAGGTTAAAATTTGCGCGCGGAAGAATATGCTTGAGAAACTTGTTCAAAAACGTGAAGTTTTCACGCGCAAAAAAGTTTAAAATTTGCGCGTGGAAGAATATGCTTGAGAAAAGATGAAATTAAGGATGGATGTGCAAATCCCATGGGACTTGTTCAAATGTGAAGTTTCACGCGCAAAAAAGGTTAAAATTTGCGCGTGGAAGATAAAGATAAAATTAAGATTCCCGAAAATGTCCAAGACCCCCTGGGAATTGCCTAATTTGCATATTTTCACGCGCAGATTTTTCACGCGCGCGCAAATTTTTCACGCGCACAAAACCCCATCCCATCACAGCTCTACTGCCAAGAATCTGTATCTGTATCAGTATAGCCGGTATAACTGCCTTTCGGCGTAACACACCAGCTTCGCAGGCACACGGCGCGGCGGCAGCTGGCTATATTACACCGATCGACTTGTAACACCTAACCCTTGAACTTCTAGCTCTATCTGTCTACCTTGTTTAAAGCTATCTAATGACAATGCCCCTACTGTACTTGGTGACAGTGAGTTCCACTCTGCGATACTTCTAGGAAAGAATGAATTCTTGAACACCTCAATCCTTGGTTGATAACTCTGGAATCATTGAGAATTGTATATTACTCAATTCTAGGTGTTTGTTGTCTATTTACCTCCTCATCCATGAAGTCCTCTGGTCTCTGCTGCACCTTGCCAGCCTTGCTGCTCCGGGAGGACACAAACGTGGCAGGGGTCCATCCTGCAGGTCATGTGGACAAAAATACATGTCTGGGTAGACACTCTGACCTCTGGTAGAATCAGCAATTTTACCGGTGGACATCATGATCAGAGTTTCATCAATTCTTTATGAAACATAGTGAAAAATCATCATGGTGAAGTCAGCTTGGTTACATGGGTTTTCAGGTGATCAGTACTGTAAATTCTTGTAAACTGTACAAGAACAAGTATGCACATCCAGGGCTGGAAATACTTTTTTAAAGTACCTGCAAAATTGCACATTGGCAAAAACTTTAGATGCAATTTGAAAAATCTTTTGTCAGTGACACTAAGACACAAGAATTATGCAAATTAGTCAAGGGAAGCTCCTGTTGTTTCAGAACAGTGTTGTCTGTCCTTGGGACTGGGAGTGCCAAATCACAAGTAATTTTTGCTTCTTTGCCTGCAATACCCCCTCCCCCTCCTGCTCTAGGTGCAAAATTGCACATTCAAAATATTTTTTTCAATGTGCATTTTGCACATAATTGCACGTGGGTATTTCTAGCCCTGAGTCATCAATAAGTAAAGGATTATTAAACATTGGAAAGCTAAGGAAATGGAATCTGTGTCTCAGTCTTGTGCCATCATGAATTTTTGTAAGAAATGACTGACACTTGACACAAAATATTTCACTCGAAGAAGGCCTTTTTTTTCCTCAGGGTCCCCTGCACCAAAATACTATAGACCTCTGAGGAACAATTCCAGATAGCAATTTAGTGCACAACCGAGCACAACTTTAATGGTAGTAAGAACAATAGAGAACAAAGGTGGCAGAGTCACGTAAAAATGCAGTCCCTACTTTACTTAGTGGGCTTAAAACCAAGTGAGTGTCTAACACATATAGGGGTGACACTGTGTGGTCTTCTTAGACATTAGACAGTACTGTAATGCCATGACTGGTTGTACCTTCTGGTGTGTCCACAGTGTTGTAGTAGCCTGCTGAGAAGCCTCCAGTGAAGGCTCCATGGAACCTGCGCCGGCCCTGCTGGTCTGTTACAACCTGGTCCTCAGTACTCACAGGCTTCTTCATAGGAGCATCTGAAGAAATCATGAATTCATCTCATTAGATCAGTAATGCAGACCATCTCTAAATGTAAAACAAGTAAAATCTGAGATTTTATACCTTCGGGCTTTTCATTGTATATTCTTATATGTTATTTGTTATGAATAGTTGTTGGTGTTAAATTTTATGTGTTAGATTTCCAGGCTGTGTTAACACAGATCAACATTTTCATCTGCAGCTTATAACATGTAACGTTACCCATGAACTTATGAGATTCTATTTAATCTGCCGCAAGGAACTCGTAATGAAATGCCCGCGTTTTAGCCTCAGGAATTAATTTCGCATGTGGGGCATGGTAGGTCTGCACGGCCAGCGATTCAGTGTCTTATAATATTTTTTTAATATAATAAAATGTTGTCTTGTAAACATAAAACATGAATAGATAATTATTAACGGAAGAACATGGAGGTATTACCATGAATGAATGGTTTATAAACTTTATTAGTAACGTTATATGATTAGAAGAAATATGCTATTGCGACATATAGAATTTGACAAAAATTGGGGGGAGGGGGCACAACCTAAAATTCTGATGCGCTACCTTAGTAGTTTTTGCCCTAACATTAGGTAGCACACATGTGCTGTCAAAAAAGTATTTCGAACACTGCAGTTGTTAAGTGATCACATACATACACTTCTCAATCTGCAAAATATAAAACTTCACGGAGAATTGTCGCCTATGGACACTTGTTTTATATTGTTTGTATGTAAAGCTTCTTATCAATCATGCACGATCACAGAAAAGTAGAGCCCACCCCGTCCTCTCCCCATCTCATTCCCCCTACCCACTACCCTACCCCCCTCCCTCCAACCCATCCCCTGCCGTTTATCTACAGAGTAACCTCGAGCTACAACAAAGACCGATAGCTAGGAATATAAGTTTGCTATCACAGGGAGGTAATTATCTACCTAAGAAACATACCTTCCTCCAAAGGTTGAAGCGGAGTTCCGTGATACACGAAATCCTCGTCAGAGTCGTCATCCGAAGCCATGTTGGTGGTTTGTTATCACATGTAACGTGTGAGGTTAGTGGAAAAAACAATCCGGTCACAGAGCCGAAAAATGCAGCCACGTCTGAAATTATATACATTCACTAAAAAGCTTTATTTGCAAAGGTAGCGAGTGTTTGAAGCATCTGATCGAGTATTATATGGGGAGACATCAGTGACGTGCAGTTCTACCTCTTTCCGCTGGGGCACTACACGTAAAAGGTCGGACCGCTTTTTCCACACACTGCAAGTCTGGTCCGGTTTGCTTTTTCCAGAAACCCACCGTAAAACGGATGTTGACCTTTGACGGCATAAAGGTTAGAGGCTTATAACACTACAATTATGAAAGTAAAATAAGCGGAATATTCACGTTATGATTTAACATGATTCTGAAATAGATCACATTTTACTTTTTGACGTCAAGGCAAACTATTTGATCAAACGTGATCGTTAAGCTGTATTTTACGACATTTGCGGGTTTACGACAGAGATGTGACCGTGACCTGACCTGACCTGTGCGGTAAGATGGCGCCCGGCAGAGGCGGAGGCGGACTGGACGTCCCAGAAGACTCCGAATATCGACAAGTTAACGCGTCTATGGAGAGACTAAACCATTATTACATCGTTGGTAAGTGTTCAAACGTTTTCTGCGTCTTTCTAGAGCGTTCGCACGGCATATCACCATGTATGCGCATGGTTTCAAGCACTGTTGTTATTTATGAATATTCAAGTAGCCTACGTGTAGCTATGTATGTTAAGTTTTAAATTCACCTTTAATGCTCTTTAGTCAAATCTTGTGGTTTTGTGCACCTTAAGACACATTAGACAGAGTTGTTGATGATGTTATGTAAACGTTACTAGTAACATTTTTGCACAAAAAATTTTTGCACAAAAAATTGATATCATATTCATGGGATTGTCAAGTTACTTCCACTTTTCAACATTTGTGCAATCATCTCATATTTCTGACATTTATGGTCGGTGTTAAAACAACCTGCACGGGAGACACTCGCTTTGTGGTGCCACCTCAAAATACCGGATTGTAAACAAACATGTCTGACAGCAGCTATTAACAGGACCTGTTAGTGTTAACGGTCCTGTCAATAACAGAAATTTTAGTATTGCACTGCTGACAGGACCGTCCTGTCAATAACAGAAAGTATTCCACTGCTGACAGGATTTTTCCTATTTTAGCTATTCTACTATATATATATTGACAGGACCGATAAAATTTCAGGAATTTTTTTTCCTTTTTTTTTTTGGTCAATTTGTGCCAGTAGCTCAACTGTTCATGATGTGAGCTAAAATTGTTGAAGATCAGTTTTATCAATGATATTCATAGATATGTTTTTTGTTTTTGTTTTTCTTTCAGCAAAGAACCAGTTACTGAGTAACCAGAGCCCAACGTTGGGTCTGTTCAGACTGCACACAGACGGCAGCTCTCCTGTGGCTAAAGTGAGAGACAACATCTACTGTGCTGCAGCAGTGTGGGGACTGGCCCTGGCCTACAGGTAATGCAGCAGTACCAGGGCTGGAAATACTTTTTTCAGTAGACCTGCACTGGTGCAGGTAACAGTGAATATTGCCCGAATTGTCTCATTCAGGAATCATCCCATGCAGAGGCATTCTTGTCAGTGACATCTTTTAATCATGTTCCGGTGATGTGAGAGCCATACACCACTAGCTATAGATGTCAACGCCTAGTGAAGCTAGGCAGAGAGAGCTAAATACAATAAAACATTGTGTAACACACAAATACAAGCAAGTCTGTGCTATAACTATAAGGTGCTAAGAAAACATAGAATTATATCATTACCAAGCAAGGACTATGAAATTTATGAAGCAAAAACCATAAAGGCCCACATTTGACCTTGACCTTCACAAGACCTAGCTACATGCCAAACATCAACACAATCCATCTGGGCTTTCTTAAGTTATGCTTCAACCACACAAACACAAATGCAGACAGACACAAATACAGACGGACCTAAAAATAACACCCAATTTTCTTTTACGTACTAGGTAACGACAGTTCAGTTCAGTTAACTGACAATATTTCTGACAAAATTTGGTATTCCTTATACATGTATAATTCTATATACGGTTGATTCAGTTCCAGACAGGATTTCTGTATTAATTATTTGGTGTCTAGCTGCTCTTTTTGGTGCATATATTTAGTTTATTCTTTTTTAGACTTTTTTAAGTTGAAGACTTCTGTGTGAGTTTGCCTAATCTATCCCCATGTTTGGTGTGCAGGCGTGTTGATGATGATCGAGGGCGCACACATGAACTTGAGCACTGCACAGTCAAGTGCATGAGAGGAATCCTGTACTGTTACATGAGGCAGGCAGAGAAGGTCAGCTACGTTACTTTAAAATAATATCTAATTTTGTTATGTTTACCAAAGGATGACATATTGTTTTTGCTCTGTTTTCTCTTCTTTTTCTCCAAACCAATAAGGTAATAGTAATTGATCTGAACCAGATGTCTGTCACAATGGTAACTGGTGTTCAGTTACATCATGTTGCAATTTTATAGCAGGAGGGATTTACACTCCTTTTGTCTAAACAACTGTTGGCTGACAGCTGTGTTTCCAGTTTTAAACACACTTGAGTCATGAATGGAGTAGAGTTCATTCAACTGTAAAGAAATAGCCAGGAAATGGAGTTTTTGTGTCATCCTTAAGCGTTACATATATAAAATGCAGCCGCAGAATAAACCACCGAGCGGAGTTGGCAAATCTAGGTGTAGTGTCATAAATGATATACTTGCAGTTTTATTTTGTGTCTATAGGTGGAGCTGTTTAAGCAGGGCCAGGAAGCCAAACACTGTCTGCACTCAGAGTTCCACTGGCAGACTGGTGATGCTCTAAAGACTGACAATGAAGCTAAACATCTTCAGGTAAGGTCTTACAAGTTTACGTCTGTTGCAAAAGAATCTCGGCAGTTGCTTGTATGTATGTACTGTTACTTTTAATCCCCTCATACATTCAAAACCTTCCCCCAAACACCAGCCAACCACAGCTGACCAAGGTCTGTTTGTTTGTTTCTCATAACTGGTAAACCTCATTTAGGTGTAACACACCAGTTTTGTACCACTCAAACCACCCAAGGGTCAGTCCTAACCGAAACTAGCTAGTTACTCATTTTCACCTGAAGTAAAGTACCTTTCCCAAGGGCACAAGATTGGTGATATGGGTAGAATTCGTACTGTCCAAGCAGAGGCTGTGGGGAATGATCGTTACATTTTTATATATGGCCGTTTTTTTTTCCTGATCCACACCCTGTCGGTGGCCGCGGAGCTTCTCTGGCTAATGGATACTGTCTGGCCAATTTGATAGTCTTTTTTGCCACCGAGAGGGATCTGCTCGGAGATTATAGAATTCGAACCTCTGACCTCTTGGTACTGAGCCGAACACACCACCATTTATTTCACACAACACCGCAGGTCCTCTGACATTTGGGAGCAGTCTGATCAGATTAAGGACACGGCCACCTTTTGAATTGATACGAATCAAATTGAATGTGAGTCATATTTGACTGCCAGATCCAGACATATCCCAACAATACATGTACATATACTCCCAAACACCAGCCAACCATGGCTGAACCCAATTGTTTAAAAATTTAAACATTTTGAAACATGGCTGGCCCAGCCGACATTACTCCCGACCTAACTCCTAACCATGGCTGGGGGAGTTTAGCAGTGCTCAGAAGTCGATATTTGTCTATGTGAGACGGGCTAATGAGATGCGATGAGACTTGATGTCTCACCAGTGTCAGCTGGTAGTGAATGCTACCTGAAATGTCTGATCATTTCCAAAATCATATCCCGTTGGTTGAGTACCTGTTTTTTTTCTTTGGGGGGGGGAGGGGTATCTTATACCAGCCCAGAAGAGAACAAGAAATAGCCTTGCCTTCAAGTACCAGAGTTATCAACCAAGGATTGAGGTGTTCAAGAATTCATTCTTTCCTAGAATTATTGTAGAGTGGAGTCACCAAGTACAGTAGGGGCATTATCATCAGCTTTAAACAATGTCTAGAGTTAGAAGTTCAAGGGTTAGGTGTAACATTTAGTCGATCAGTGTAATGTAGCCAGCTGCCACCGCGCCGCATGCCTGCGAAGCTGGTGTGTTACGCTGAAAGGCGGTTATACCGGCTGTACAGATACAGATACAGATTACCTGGATGTCTAACCTTGAATGACTACCTTGTTGTTCCCAGATCGACGCCCCGTCCCTGTATCTCCTGTACCTGGCACAGATGATCTCCTCAGGCCTACAGATCATCTACACTACTGACGAGGTCACCTTCGTACAGAACCTGGTATATTACATAGAGAGGGCCTACAGACTGCCTGACTACGGAGTCTGGGAAAGAGGAAGCAAGTATAACAATGGCAACTGTGAACTGCATACAAGGTGAGGTTTCAGTGGAAGTCATTTGACTAATTATGAGTGTAATTTCTTAGCTATGAGTTATCTGTAGGAAAATACTGGAGCTGAGACCTCACTTAAGGTCCTGCCTATCACACATTCAGAACCTTCTCCTAGTCACAAGCTTACCAAGGCTAAAGTTTGGGAGCAGACTGACCAGACTTAGGCCGTGCACACCTTTCGATATGAAGTCAAATTTGAGTCAAATTTGACTGCCAACCATGTCCTGATGACCTGCTCCCGAATACCAGCCAACCATCAGCCAACCATCAGCCAACCATCAGCCAACCATCAGCCATCAGCCAACCGTGTCTTTACTTACTCCTGAACACCTGGCAAGCCAACCATGGCCAAACCTCCTGTCCACACGTTACATTTTGAAACATATGACTGATGAAGCTAACGTTGCAAAACATCAGCCAACCAGAGCCAAACCTTATGCCCACAATCAGATGTTTTAAACTCTTTGAAATATTCAGTGGGGGGTTGATTCATTCAATCTTAAATGGTACAAATTGAATGTACATTGTGATCTGTTTTAATTTAATTTTATTTTTTGCCGATTGGGAAGAAATTAACAACAGATATATAAGATACTGGCAGGGTACTGTTAAAATGTCGTATTGATACTTTCATCTGTATTTTTCTGACTCTCAGTTCTATAGCCATGGCCAAAGCTGCATTGGAGGCCATGAATGGATTCAACCTCTTTGGAAAACAGGTAAAATACTAATTCTATCTTACATGTATAGCCGCTCTGGCATTATTTTACACAATGTCTTGCAATTTTAAGATAGATAGTAGAAGTATAAAATATACATTTTTTTGGGTGTTTAAACCTACATGTGCATCATTTGAATAAGTTTCCTCAACAGTGTGTATTCTTTTTTGATATAATATCATTACTTACAAACCTTTTTCTCCAAGGTGCTTCTTGGTCAGTCATCTATGTGGATATTGATGCCCACAACAGGAACAGGGTAACAGTCAGTACCCTGTTACCTAGAGAGTCCAGCTCCAAGGTATCATTATGTTAACTTCACAGGAGGAAACATTGTTGTTTTTGTTCTGTTTCTGCTTCATTTCCAAACACGTAAGGTCAATGACCTGGACCAGACATCTGTCTCCATGGTAACTGGTGCTGTAGCAGACACCCTGTGGTGTTGGATTACATGTACATTATGTAGCAAGTTGCCAAGACAGTTGGAGGGGCTTGTCACAATACATATAGGGCAGACACCACATTTGCGTTGCGCAGTAGAGGCCTCAAAATGGGAACACCATTGTAGTGCCTAGTTAATACCTTTGAAAACCTTTTTTTCTCTTGAAATTTTTGGTCCATTTTGGAGATTTTTGGGCTGGAAGGCACAGGTAGGGTCTAAACTGTCCTACATTGGTCAAGTTTTGTTTATTTCACCAGTTTAGTGGGCGTAGTGAGAGATGTGAGTGGTTAGGTCTTGTCTGGCCAGGCGGATGGATACCATGGAAAATGTAGGTCAAAGTTGAGGTTTTTTTACTATCATCAGCTGTGGCGGGAATTTGAGATGGTCAACCCCCTGTTTCCTTTCTATTTTTGGGAATCAGACCCTTGTTGCTACCTGGTGACAGAAAAATTTTTGAGATTGGAGTATGGCAAGTACTTTCATGAGGTGTTGAAATAGTGTATTTAAGCATGTGTTCCTATGGCAAGATCTAATAGTGCTGTCTGCCCAGAACACCCCCCCCTTTTACCCAAACTCATTAACTGGATTAGGTTTGGTAATTTTATTTCAATATCAGCTACTGGTACCTGTTGTTAGATGATGACCTGATTTGGAGAATATGGGTGCATGTTTTGCATGTTTTCTTAGCAAAAGTGTGATCTCAGTATGATATGCTGTTATTTACCTATGGGCTGTGTGTATACTGGATAATTAAAAGTTGCAACAAACAGCTTGGAAAGCTTAGATGACTGCAAAAGTCATATAGGTTTGTTGCAAATGATGGACTAAGTGATTTATGATGGTTCATAACATAGTATTTTTCACCAA
>NW_017804400.1:0-14416 GCF_001625305.1 Branchiostoma belcheri
AAGTCTGATGGTGCCATGGCAGCCGACAAGGGTGGGAAAGGTCACTCTTCTTAAGGTGAACAAGAAGTAGTTCTTTTTGTCTTCTGTTAATGTGGGAAAATCTTTGTTGGCCAGGTTAGTAAGCAACAGAGAAAGTTACATGTCTATCTCCTGTTTCAGGGTTGACGTGTGAAAGCTGTAGCATGATGTTCAGTAAGAAAAAAAACATCCAAAACGACACGTGTGCAGCAGTCAAAATCCTGATGAAAACCTGGCAGCCCTGGACAAGGAGGGCAACAGGGTTCCAAGCAAGGTGGAAAGGACTGGTCGTGGCGGCAGCGTGAGAGTGGGGGTCCAGTGTGCTGGCTGCAGTGGTGGTGGTGTCGCCTTTGACGCGTCCACGTTTGTGAGGGAAGGGAGGAGACTGGCCACTCGCTGGCCACTCTGTAGGACTACTTTTCGTAACCCAGCACTTCTACCCGTTGGCACACTTGTATCACTCCGCCCTAGCCCCCGCGAGGTATCAGACGTATTAAAGTTAAGTCTCCTAAAATCCAGACTAGTCCGGAGTGTTTAGTCGGAGTTACGACACGACGGCAGCACAACAAGCTCTTTCATTTACACTCAATGGGTATACCTATGAAGGGTACAACAAGGTTCTTGGATAAGGACTTGGCATTCCCAACTTTTCAGTGACAACTTACTACGACATCCTGAAGAAAGCCTATCCCCACATACACGTGTAACAGCCCTGACCAGTCAGTTAGTGATTTATGGTTCCCGGTGAGGTATGCTTATGACGTAGTGCTTACTAGCCATATTTAGATCTCCAGCTTCTTAGTTCATTTACATACTCATTAGATTAGCCAATGACTGGTGAGAGCAGTCAGCATCAGGATTAGATATTAGTTAGCCCGCTTGCATTTGAATTCAGTCGAGACCAGGACCCCAGGTTAGTAACACACTCTGTATTAGCTCTTTGTAGTTCATAGATTCCACTCCTGTAACCTAGACCATTGTAACTCATACGACTAGACCATTGACTTGTACAGCAGATACATCATAATACAGCAACCCGTACAATCGAAATCGACCCGGCTCTGCGTCTTATATCTTTAGTGGTAAATAACCTAAGTAGCAGATAAGATAGACACGAAGTATGCTTAACGCCTAAAGTTACACCATCCCCGAAATTCTACACACGACAACCTCAGAAGCCAAATCGAGAAAGCTCAAGCTGACATGCCAACATCTCCAACTCAATCTGCCAGATTTCTTATGCATAACATGTTTCTGTCTAAATTTTGACAAGTACACGCTATGGATTTGGAATGGAAATTTATCAGTTTGTTTTCTTTGTGTAGGTACCACCGGCTGAGCTCACGTGTCCCTGGGATATTCTCCCAGTATAGGTACCAGGAGACAAACTTCAACAAAAGAAACAAAGTCTGCAGGGGACTGTACGGCATTCTCGTCTATGTAAGTGAAATACCCTCTATCAAACTTTCCTTGAAATAGTAACGTTTCATATCTCCTACTTTTATTGTGCAGTCATTCCCAAAGCTTATTAAAGTATTATTCATGCAACTTTCTCGATATGTTTATCACTTGTAGGGACTTTACCGTGCCAGCAGCGACAGATTCCTGATGTACAGTTACGACATCCTCCAGGTGGTGCGAGACACGGACCCGTCTGGGGATGACCAGGACTGGCAGTTGATCAATTGCCCTACCAAAGACATCGGTGTGGAGGACCTCTTCGAGAACAATCAATAGTTTACGCACCTGTAGCAGGTTTTACATACATTCCTTCGACCAAAAACAACGAGAGTTTCAGTCTCTACTCGGGGAGAAGTTTGTGTTCGGAGACACCAGCCGATTTCGGAAAACCGCCCGTCAGGTCCAGCAGACTCTCAACAGAATAAGCGGGGCAAAAATGTACAAGTACCTTGGTCATTTTTCGGTTGAGTCCTGGCAGTCACTGTCCGACAAAGAACGAGCCCAACACCTGTAGCAGGTTTTGTCCTCGGACATAGGAAGGAGATAACTGAACAAAATAGAGAGATGGAGTAGACAGTATAGTGTAATATGTTTTAGTATAGATTAGCTTTGCAAAGTAAAGAAACAAACAGACTCGGGACATTTCACAAACATGAAACATAAAGAACAAGCTACCTATGTGGACAATCAGTATATTTTTGTAAAATACACTTGTAAAATGTACATAAGCATATGTTGTTTGCATAATGCACATATACATACATAATATATATATATATACATATTTACATTACCGACAATCTGAATTATAGTTTTTGGTTTAATGTAATTTCCTGCCCTCTGAAATCGTTATTTACCGATATTATCATTTGATATTATATCATGAGTGAGAGAAGGGTGTTAACTGACTTTTGGAAGACGAAACAGCTTCCTGGAGATGGAAAAGGATGACGTTCAAGAAGAAAGGGAAAGTGTAACTGTTGCCTATTAGCCCTTCAGTAACATGGTCAACGCCGTTATTGGATAAAATATCAAAGCGTGAAGAATAAATGTGAAGTGTACATGCTGGTGACATGACTGTTAAAACTGTTGATGGAACGAAAGACTAAGTCGATAAATTTGTACATAGACTTGACGGGTTCTTGGGGCTTTAATGAAGGTACGCTGAAGCCTTCTCTCGCGACAGCTAAAGGCCTTCCGTACCTTTCAGCCTTAGGACCACACTTCGCATGTTTCAATGACCTTGCAGAATGTCATAAAAAACATTTCCTTGACATGAAAAGCAGTCCTGGACATTGTTCAACGTGTGGTCTTCGAAGTGTGGTGATCACATTGAAAGATATCAAGCTTCCAGAATATCTGTTGGGCTGCCATTCTTACCCCAAGGGGGAAGAAATAACAACCTGTGTGGTGTTCAAATTGAACACAGGATGACCTTGAACCAACAGTCATACACAATCATGGATGGCATCATAGCAAAACCAGGTCACTTTACTTCTATTGTGTATGAAGGGGGAAGCTGTATAAGCTTGACGACATGTACAATGGGCCAGTTAAAGAAGGATGTGATCTTTCCAGCATCTTTGGTCAAAGAAGAAAAACATACACAACAGAGCATGGTGACTTCCTACATATGGTTCTTTATAAACCCCCTTCCCGCCCAAGTTTTGCAGCCCGCCAAACGTCTCCTAGCGGCTCCGGTCTCGAAAAAGCTACCTCTCACCCTTCCGAACATTCACAACCGATGTTTCAACGCGACGCAAAGGTTCGTTCCAATGGTCTGTCATCCCGAGAATTTCTCTACCAACGTGATCAATTCACCAGAGAACAAATTCCACTCTCAGACCGACACCTTCTGGAAGAACAACGTCAGCGACAACTAAACCACCATCTCCCGAGCACGAAATCTAAAGCTCCCAAGTGCAAGATGACCACACCAGCTATCAGATTACATGACAAAAAAATGAAAGTAAACAGAAATGAGCTGTGCCAAATTGTGGAATACATTTACCTCAACCACAATTAAGTTTATCATGAAAGGTCATTAATTATCCTGATGAAGGCCACAGTGGTCGTCGAAAATTTGATACCCTTGTGCTACCCTTGTGTTGGAATAAAGTTCAATGTTTTACCACAATTAAGTTTTTTTTTAAATTAAAATGATGCTCATACCGTAACTAATAAAATTCATAAAAGAGGTGAAAATCAACACAGAGTGCTACGGTGCCAAATATGTCAATGCCTTTTCTCTCATCACAAGAAATGAGCTCATCAGATGGTGGAGTGCCCAACATCAGAAAACATACTTTCATACTTTACAACTTTTAAGAGTAGTGGAGGGATCGATACCTTACTCAGTGACAACACAGATGAAGCAACGCCAGCAGCATCCATGATCGGCGACATGACACAGTACCTCAAGACTAAAAAGATTCCAATGGACTTAAATTACCACTATCTTGAGCTGTTCATTCCTTCCATCCATCCCAAGGAGGAAATGTCCCCTTTGTCAAACAAAACCACAGCTGTAACCACAGAGCTGGTAACATCCAAAAATAAGGTCATTGGACTGCAAAAGGCACTGTGTAGTTAAGTGGCCTGAAGACCGTTTACTTTGTGATGCATAGGTATTCTAATAATCATGATTGGTTGAGCCATGTAAGTGGCATTCTAAATTATAACGACTTTGGACAATCCTGGACACGTCCCGGGTCATACCAAGCTAATAGTTCCATTACAACCAGCTGGCGCACATAACAATGTCTTTCTGTCAGTATATGATGAAGACAACCACCACTGGGCAAAGCTCGGAAGAGCAGTTGTTGCAGTTTCAGGAAATATACTGAACTGCACCTGTTGCAAAATCAAACGGGGCTGCATCCACAAGGGGATAGCCAGATGGATACTGGATATTGTCTTTTGCACCCCACCGAAAGATCTGCTTGGAGATTAATTAATATATAGACTATTACTTGGGTCTTTACACCGTATTCTATGATACTTGATTTCTAGGCCGAAGTACCCACCAAGCCCTTACAAACAACTCTTGTAAGTGATTTTTGTGTTTCGTTTGTCACAATTTTAAACATAAATTATGAACAACATTACCACGTCCAACATCAAAGACTTAACTGGTAAGTTGACACTTTTTTTGTATTTTTTTCCAGCAACCGGCCAACGGAAAAGAAGGGCCTGAAGAAGTATGCACCACATTTTCATAATTTTTGTAAAGATGTTGTACATAAAAGTGTTAAAGATGAGTGATTCTTTGTGTTAGTGTTACATTTGTTACGAATACACTAAACTTATTGTCCACCGGGACAGACTGGACATTTGCATTTGAGGAGTAGAACGTCAATGCCTCCACGCAGAAAACAAACCTTAAGGATTTGATTGTTCTAATTTCCCTAACTGAATAGTGTCCTTCTACTTCCCATTCTAGATGCTGGTGCTGTGGTGCTTTAAGACATATAAAGGCCAACTGTACGAAGAAGTTGTAAGTGCACACATATTGTCTGTCCCCACTTTGTATATAATTAAGGCGGTAGTACATAAAGAATGCATCTTCAGCTTTTGAATGGTACACAAGTCAGTCTCGTTAAAGTAACCAGGGTGTATATATAAGATTCATCTACATCATCACATTTGCAGAATGCAATTTGCGTCATTGTTTCCCACCATTTTTTTCATGTTTTAAATAGTCCCACCATGTTCCATAGTTAACATATTGTCTACTTCTCCCAATCCAGCTGGAAATGTGCGATCTGTGACCAGAAAGGGCATTTGGCCAAGATGTGCAGGAAGGGTGGGAGGTAAGCACACGTATTCTGTTTCTTACACCATTGTTTTGTTATTTCTCACAGATGGCTAAAGAAGTATGGAGTGGCAGTAGAGTCGGAGAGAGTATCAAGTCACGTGGCAAAGAGCCTACTGTCCAACATAACCATCCATGCCGAGTGCCTACCCTTCAGTGTTAAGACCCCCAATGGCACAAAGGTAGATTTGCTGCCATGTGCGTATTTGGAGAGTCTTAACAGCGCCATCTTGGACAACTTGTCCCGGGCCTCAAGCTCAGGGTAAGAATACTACCTAACTCTTGAAATTTGCCTTTTCTTTGCTCATATATTTCAATTTGTGTGCTTGACTTTAAACTAGCAACTTTATCACCATTCATTTCTCTTTATTAGAAAACTGACTTGGCATGAGGACAAGATTAGTGAGGAGGAGGTCTGGATCAAGATTTTGGGGGACCATGGTCGTGGATCCTTCAAGATGGCGTTTCAGCCGCTTAACAAGCCACAGACAAACCTGAAGGCCCCAAACATCTTTAGCCAGCGGCAGTGGGGCATCTACATTCTCGATGACTATTCCGTACACGTCACTGAGTAAATCAGGAAGGATCTATTGGCGGGGCAACAATGCTGGAAGCAACGGGGCCGGACCGTCGACATGGCGGGGCGACAACGCTGGAAGCCCCGGCGCCTAACCGTTAAGAAGAACGCCCTCCTAGATGCTGTTCATCTCTGCATGTGCGGCAAAGATTCGACCACAGCACATATCCCCTTGTTCGACGGTACAGCCAAGTCAGCTGAGGGGGTCGGTTTTGAGGCGATCTAGAAGGAACTGAAAAGTGCAGGATTTGAAGCCCATGTCCACTGGCAACATGGGGACAGCTCTGGTGAAAGATTGCTTCCTTGCCAAATGGAAAGGTGATGTTCTGCGGCGGTCACGTTGGCAGAGCTCACGGAAAGCATCTAGAAACACTTGTAAAGATAAAGAAGCACAAAACTAATGAGCTTTAGATGACATTCTAATGACCATCCTGTAAGGACTGCAAACATGTCACCGAACCAACTGAGAGAGTTTGGCTTTGCAGCTAACAGGAATTGAAACTACACTTCCATCCATGAACATTACAATGGACAGCCAGGCGACATAGACACACTAGTTCCTGACGTTCCCTTTGAAGAACTACTGACGATATGTCCGGGAACTCGGCGTGAAGATTGCACGGAGGAACTGTTCAGAGGTTTTACCATTCAATTTCCAGGACAGAGATGGCAGGGAAAAATACCTATTAGCGATCTCGGTTTCAAGCACCGTAGAATCATTCCATATTGGCCCCAAGCAAACGGAGAGGCCGACCGGTTCATGCGCACACTGGGGAAGACGTTGAAGGCAGCAGCAATTGAAGGAAAAGCGTGGAAACAAGAGCTCCATGCAATGCTGCATATGTGTGTGTGTATTTATACAGAACCAAATGAACACTAAAAAACACACTGAGCTTTGCTTCTCCGGTTAGAAAAGCCGACGTTCAGTTCGTAGAAGTCTTATCTAAGTTTCATCTCACGGGAGGCCCTTCGCCTGTGTGTCACACATTGTTTCTGGTATGGTCGAACATTTAGGAATATGAGATTGGTTTATGGGCCACCCCTCAAAGGGGCAAGCTTCTTGTTTGCCAACCGACTCATTTCCTCTGTGACCTTAGAACTGCATCGGATGGATGCTGCCCGGAACCCGACAATGTACAGATCTGCGAGCCTTCTCACCCGGCTGAACGCGACATATGCTTGCCCGGGCATGAAAGGGCCAGTGCCGGACATGCATAGTAAGAACAACCCGATGATGAGCGCTAGCGCTGGTACCCATATCAAACGGCCGATGAATGCCTTCCTCATCTGGTCCACGCCAGAGCGACGGTATATAAACAAGCTCATTCCGGAGCTCAAAAACTCACACGTTTCCAAATACCTGGGTCGACGCTGGGGAACCATGACTGAAGACCAGAATATATATATGTATAAATATATATATATATATATGTATAAATATATATATATAACTATAACAGTAACATCAAAAGGTGGCATGTTGGAAGTTAAGTTTCTTGTGAGTTTTCATTTTCTTTGATCTCAACTGTATAGTAAAGGTGCTGTGGAGAAGCTAAGTCACTGCTACTATTTTACATAAATATAACCCTCCTGTGTATCAACCGGCACGCACGCGCACAGAAGACCGCTGCAGGCTTTAAGTCACGACGGGGACTAGTGCTATCTGAGTACAACAGAATCAAGACCATCCTGCAGAGCAGCCAAGATATGGAGGACACAAACACTCTGCTCCTGTATTTGAATTAAGCTACAACTTTCTCCTGGTACAGGAATAAGACAAGGAGGTGAGCATGCTGGTGCAGGGCCTGAAAGTTCCTGTTACCCCTAGGCCTTTACCTACAACAACCACAAATCTGCCACCTGGCCCCACCTCCTCCACCACCCTCCCATCAACACCAGTTTGTTTTCAACAACCAGAATGTTTTCAACAAATTCAAACCAACAGTGAGAATGTTCTTTATCCGACTTTATAGTAAAGTTAGCTTCTAGTACGTTAACAATTGTTGCCACAATTGACTTATTTCCTACTTCCAGACTGTATCATACATGACAATAGCTGTAATCCGCACACTTACTGCCTGTCTAACCCATCCGTCTGTACCGGGTGTGGTCCCACCTGACTGGCGGCCTGTCGGGGAAACGTGTACCCATGAGAACCGGATTCCCGTACCAAACGAGGACGCTTTGCAGAACTTGCGACGGTGCTCTCTACGTATGGAATATACAAATGCAGTGCCAACGAATGCAACACTCCACAAGTTCGATACGCGAATTGTATTTGATTTCGTAAAGCAATCGGAGTGTACGACTATCATTGTTCCGGTCGCGGTACCCCATCCATGCTCCAGATCTTTTCACTTCTCCGTGACTACAGCATATTCGAGCATCCTCCCTTCGACGCGGACTGGGTTTGCCTTGCGTTACTAAGCTATCTTATCCGTCACATATATGACGGCTCGCCAAGTGACATGCTGTACATGTTGGAACTCTACCGGAGATCAATGCTCACCAGAAGAACCATCCTGACGACAGGTTTTGACGGGCCGTTCAGAGAACGAATGAGATACTTAAGGAATTACTGTGTTCAACGGATCACGAATTTGAACTGAAAACTTTCTAAAAACTCTTGTGATTCTGATACAAACATAGATTGGTGTAGTGATAGTTTCAACAGTTCATAAGGATCAAGATTAAGAAATGAAGAAGACAAACCTGTGCTGAAAGAGCCCATTGTAGAAATTTGTTTAAAACTAAGAACACACACTGCAAAAGAGTTGGTTCAGGACCTGAATCAATACAGTTTAAAAGATCTGAAAGCAGTGTGTAAACAGCATTCCCTTAGTCTTGTTCAATGTATAGAAAAACAGGATGTTTTACAAGTATTAGTTGAAAACCGAGGAAAATTCAAGAACTTTTCACAAACAAGTAAATCATCTGTGCACAGTTCCTCCTCAGATTTTGATGGTAACAGTTACAAGGAAACAATGAATACAACAAATTCCAGTGAAGAACATGACTTTGACGAACATGTCTACCCAACAGTGAATCTAGAATCTTCAACAGAAAGTGATATATCAATAGGTACCAATAAAAGAAAGATGATGAAAAGGTGTTAGGAGTAGATATGGGAGTAGATAAGACTGTGACCGCACGGGCGGTCAAGACATATGGTCTTCATTAACAGGAATAAAGTACCTCCGGCCATGTGGCCGGAGTCAGTCTAGAGTGAGATCTCGTCTTGTGCAGTTCTCTGACAGCTAGGTTCACCCCGCTAGTCTCGGCTACCCTACAAAGGCAAAAGGAAAATGTTCCAATACCAATGCTTATGGAAATTCAACCCCCCAAGATGGAGAAGACATGACAGTGGTGATTTCAGATTCAGAAGTGGAGATGGACACAAAAATGGAAAATGCAAGTTACCTAAAACAGCCAGATTGCTCTCACCACGGCCCCTCCAGTGCAAGTATCACAGAGTGGGATGACATTGCATTCCAAGATGTTGATGAATTGCCTCATGACCTCAATGGGACATGTATATACAAAATTCCATTTCATGCCGATCCATCCATCAAGAAATATAAAACACCTTCATCACAATGCTCACACAGTAACCAGAGACGTGCAGTAGTACAGGAAGAAATTTTATTGGTGTAGAAATTATGTTCTCGTCAGTACAATATTGAATCAAGCATTGTTTCCAATTCATTACCATATACTTGACAATTTGCGTGTGAGGCAAGTTGTCTCTACTGAAATCAGCTGCCAGATAGTACTTTAGTATATAAAACCTGCACAGCACACAAAAGTATGTTTCTAACATCTGCTTCAATAGTAGCAAATGTTAAAACTTGATATAATAAATGTGATATATTCGAGGCCTTTTTGACTACTACCTAGACCTTTGGCTAAAACGGAACCCCTATACGAAATTGCGCCCCCTCGTCTGGAATTCACGCAGTTTTCTGATGGTGGAGAAGATTGCGTCTGTCTTACTTATGACAAGCTGACAAATCGATACATACCTCATTCTGTATTTGATGAATGAAGTCTACAACATATTCATCTTCGGCTTCCAATCAGATTGCACTATTTTTGACAAGTTGCGCCTAATTTGGCAATGGGCGTAAACCAGAATCTAGAGGATAACTTCGAGAAACAGTTATCCAAAAGACAGAATACTCGTGATTCAGACAGAAGACTTGCTATTCGGGAGAACCCCGCCACGTGCCGTTCTGTGTTGTTCGGCCACCGGGGATTGTTGCGTTAGATTCAGGAGAATAAATCTCCCTAACAACCCATAAGTTTGCCGGGTGTTCTGTCACAAGCCAATCAAGTAACACGTCAACAACTTGCTGTCACCATCACCAGGCAATACAACTCAGATGTTGCAAACTGTGATGAATTGATTTTCATAAATAACTTCTGTGTACGGACGCTTGTGTGCTCCATGAGCTGGTCCCCGCAGCTAATCAATGCTGTTTGGTGTTCATCTCGGGTGTTGCTGTAGAGAAAACACAAAGATAAGGAACAAGGATTAGTATTATACTAGTATCATAATTTTCTTGACAGTTTACAACGACCAGACAACAAGGCTCTTCCAAGGAACTTGAATCTTGGATTTATAGCATTGTCGTAAACAGTTACAAACGGTCGTCTTGTTATAAACTTTGTGCAAGGCGTTCAGAAGAAAATACTAGTAAACTGAAGAAGAGGCACAAAGGTTTGAACGACATAAAGGGTTTGGACTAACTGACAAGATGGTGCGGCTAGACATATAATTCACAAACAGTGGCTCAACAAACGACAGCATCGATCGGCTTTCCTCCATTAGAACTTGTGGAGTAACCACAGCATCTCAAAGATTCATTCTACGCAAAGTTACCGTCACAAAAGCGACAGTTTGTAAAGATATTTGAAAATTTGAGACAGTACGGACTACCCACCTCTCGCCAGCGCCCTTTCTCTCCGACTAAAGCTGGGTGGTTGTGCGACGGGAATCGACCTGTATCCATCCGCCGCGGAATTGGTCAGATATCGTGTGTACCAACTAAATTATATGAAACAAATATTATCCAATTAATTACTCAAGAAATATAACACAATACGAAGTCAAGTACAAGTTTCGGCTTCGTGGGGGGTCCGTGCGTCACGTTAGTGCACCTTTTGTGTTTGTGGCTTGTTAGCAAGATAACTCAAGTATTTGTAAAATGTTTATTATAATTCTTGGTGTGGTGCTTACTATTGTTGGGACCAAGGTTAAGTTCGTTACTGAGCTTCGTGGGGGGTTTCGTTGTGACTACAGGGGGTATTTTGTTAATTTTTCTTGTGAGCAGGATAAATTTTGTATGTGTGGATAGAAGTTAATGAAATTTGATAGGCATGTTACTGTGGTGGTCTCCAAGATTGAGTTCAAAGATGAGAGTCGTGGAGGTCGTTATTTCCCCGTAATAGGACCTTTTGTGTTTAGAAATCCCCCACCTACATCTGCTTGGAGACAGCCGACAGCTGGATATAGCCGGGGAACCCCATAATGGGATGGGATCAAATGACGTTACATCGAGGGATTGTACTATAACTTCAGCAGGGGGAGGATAGGTTGGACATATGTCCGGTCATTTTCTGCGGCCACACCAAGTAATTGCTATGGATGACGTCCACTGGAGACCTTAAATCTAATTACCTTAAATTTAAGGCAAGCGCGCAATAAAAACACGAAGGGCCGAAAAACGAGATGCCTAGAATTGGAATATACTAACTGTAGACGTACAAATGTTAGGACACAAAGAACACAAGTCTTCTATTTGTCATAAAGGCAAATTAACAAAACAGCAGTAGTCACCCTGTTCTGATTCTTTCCTTTATAACATCTTCTCTTATTATATTTTGCGGCGCTGTCGTGACACTTTCAACACAGTAAGAATTTCTTGAACGTTTTTTTTTCCAGTAACAGTTCAAACTCAAATAACGTAGGGGGGGGGGGAGCTAACACGGGTGACGACGCATCTGTATAATCTGCGTCAAAACCGTTTCAGGGTGTTCTGTACCATAAAAATAGTGCAGAGATTCTTTTGTTCTTTAGACCAAATTGATTATTAAAAAGAGTGAAGAATACGCATGTTAACCCTCAACAGTACACCTTCCCGGACTGATTAATCTGTACACCTGGGGTCCGCGCGGACCCCAAGACAGTTTTTTGCAAATTTTTAGAAATTATCAACATGCTACCAGCTCAATTGTTTTGCAAACTGATGTGGGAACGTCTGTGTCCACATTACATACAAAAATCATACATTTTGAACTTTTTCTTTTTTTGGTGAAGAAAAGAAGACAAGAAGAAATACCCGATTTTTAAACCGATTTCAGACTTAAGGGGCTTTTGAGGCCCAACTTTGATCTCAGATAGCGACTAAACGGCTTGCGCTAGAAGTATCAAATTTGGAGACATTTCCTAAAATATCTCTGGAAAAAAGTTCATATTAGTTTGATACTAGTAAGTTGATTTTTTTTTGTGTTGCCATGGCAACGGGTTTCTAGCAGGCAGTTTTTTTAAAATAGAAGTAATTTTGGTTTAAACATAAAAAATTTCTGACTTTTATATTAAATTACACTTCTTTTCCAACATTAATAACATCTTACATAATTAAATATAAGTTAATCATTTAATATGCATAGAATATGCTAATTTGATGACGTCATTGGTCAAAATCCAATATGGCGGACTATATTATTAGCTCTGACGTCATATGACGTCATAATTACACCAAAGTTATTAAAATTTAATTCTATTACTACACCATTCTCTGAAAACTTGGTAGACATACGATGAGTGCATAAAAACATATAAAAACGGAAATAAGGTAATGTATAAGAACGCCAGTGTATCTATTATTATCGAAAGCCGGCTGGGGTCCGCGCGGACCCCAAAAGAAAATCAGATATAATTTTTTTATAAAAGGTAGAAACGAAGTTTTCTGCACTGTATTGAGAGACAACTTTGTGGGTGACAATTACCTAAAATTTCAGAAAAAAAGCTTTAGAAACAAAAAAGATATTACATAATATATAGTGCTGAAAATTTTTTTTCAGGTGTACTGTTTAGGGTTAATTTCTCTAGAACGATGTACCTCTGACGAAGACATGAGATCTCTGACCTCTAGTTTTAACAATTGAAATGTCGTATCGTTTTAACATTATCGTATAGTTGGATTTTAAATATTGTATTGGTTAGTTGTAGCTTTATTCCCTGTGCTTGTACAGCAGATTGGTTATATACAATCGTTTGGTATAAAGTTATTATTATTAGTTATTAGGTATTCTTCATCGTTTTGTGCAGCCCATTAAAAAGCGCCAGTTTTGCCAGAGAGGCAGTCTCATCGGCTAGCAGTAGCCCAGCCACGTGTACGCTGACTGAGTTCGGAACACGACCAAGTCGCCTCCAAAAGGTTTTGGTGTGGCGGTGGTAAAGCCTTCCAGATTAGGACGGGTTTTACAAGTATTTTGGGTATCTTTGTGCGCCTTGGTTTCGCCGTTTGATGTTCAGAGGCGGTAAAACACACCTGAGACTCTGCATTTACATGTTCATGCTTGTTTCTCATTTGCGGGATTGTGTGAGGTGGTATGGCTTGTTAATGTTCTCAACTGGGAGGAAAGCTCAAGTTAAGTTTCCCAAAGTGTTCCACGATTTAGCCTACCTGCTTCGCGTGGCGGAACCTTGCTTGGGTTGGGGGAGTTAGTTGAGAGTCCAAGCTCTAACGTGTTATATTTATGTCGTTGTCAGACAACATGTCTCAGTAAGCGCTTCTGGAACCTCCGTCCCGAGGAGGGGTGGACAACAACGCCAACCCAAGCAGGGAAGAGTGGAACACATTCAGCCACCAGACCCGCAGAATAACGTCGCACCACAGGGACAACAGGCTGCCCCATAACTCATGCAGGATGATCCAATGATTGTGCAGTGTGTGGATAGTAACCAAACGCAACCCAGGAGAGTCGCCCAGTCAGATCCAGAGTCTCGGAGTAGTGCTGAACCTACGTCATCAACTGTAGCTGATACCACGGCGTGCACGTTGTCGCAAGTCGCAACTCGTACTGGTCATGAAGACCGCGGCTTGGACATATCCATCTAACTTCACGGACGTGAACGTTGATGATGTCACAAAGTTCCGACTCGACCAGAAGGCATGTCCGCGGACTGGATAGAAGTTCCCGCCTAGAATCTACAAGGACAAGCGAAATTATGTAGGGTGGGGTCATTAACAGGTATTGCCAGAGACTGGCTGGACACACCCAAGTTCCTGACATACTCGGCAGCAACGGATGGATTGTACTGTTTTTGTTGCACACTGTTTCCCACAACGTCACCACATGGTCAACCCAGCCTTTTGGTCAAGCGCCCGTAAACCAACTGGAAGGACGCCAAGTCAGACCTGAAAGAGCACGCCAGAAAGTGCCAGTACCACAAAATGTCTCATGCAAAGATTACGGCCTTCGTCGAAACCATGCAGAATCCTGGACGTCGCATTTTATAATTTATAAAAAAACTTTAT
>NW_017804401.1:0-5557 GCF_001625305.1 Branchiostoma belcheri
GATCGTGGTAGTTGACAAATCTCACAAGCAGTGCAGGATTTGGACGGGTTGTTGATGGTCTCGAGAGACGGTAGACAGCAACAATTGGCGGTTTGAAATCCAGGTGAAGTTCGTTCGTCAGGAATTCGTCGAGTATTTGTGTGCAGATTTCATCTTTTCTGAAAGGTATGCCACGGATGACAACGTCAGCTTTTCTGGAATAACGTTCAGCCAAGATGACGGCCTTAGCCCGAGCTCGCCTTTCCTCGCCAAGGGCATTCTGTAGGTTAAGTATTTATGTAGCGTGGTACTCCGCTGTGGATTCGACTGCGTTTACCCCTCTCGAACCGTGATTATTCTGTGAGCTGCTTGGGGAGCTTGAGTTGGAACGGAGGGCGCTAGTCAAGATAACTGTCACTGGGAATACCTTCATTTACCGAAAAGCCCGGCGGGAAACTGAGATCCAGTCATTACTACGGGCCGTCGTGCGGAATCTTTTTTTTTTTGGACTGTTTGTAGGGGTGATGTCAGTAATGGACCGTGAAGGGGTTCACTTTGAAAGGTCCGCATATGGAATGTGAGGAGAGCTCAGTGGCGACGTACTCGTTCACATGTGCTTGAAACTTGGTAGCGGAGGCGTGATTATTAACAGTCGGGCTGACGTGTTGCGACCGGTCAAAGTTGATGGGCCAGCCAAACTGGAGAAAGTCGCAGATGACTTCGTCGGGGTAATCACGTAGGGCGTAGCGCCAGTTGTCTATCCGGAGTGGGGTAGGTAGGGGTACGCGACACCCTGCGAAGCCTTGACTTGTTCACGGACAGAAACATAGAAATGCAGGCGGTCATATTGGGAAGTCAGTTGTGCCGCAGTGGTGGTGGAGGAAGGAGAAGATATGTCATCCAACGTCGTGGCTGTATATGTCGGTGAAACGTTCTGGCCGCTGGTGATGCTGAAGTGGGAGGGGGGAATGAGACTTGGCCTGGAGCAGTCAGGAACTGTTGCAGAACTCCGCTGTAGCACATCCTTTGCTGTG
The DNA here is from genome assembly GCF_001625305.1 of Branchiostoma belcheri. Lineage (NCBI taxonomy): Eukaryota > Metazoa > Chordata > Leptocardii > Amphioxiformes > Branchiostomatidae > Branchiostoma > Branchiostoma belcheri. The sequence continues at coordinate 1,014 of NW_017804401.1, forward strand.
GAGGTCGCACAAGCGGGGGTAACTGTAGTCCCTTGCGCCGGCTTGGGATTCCTGGCAAAATCGAGGTTGTGAGGTGCTGGGAAGTCGTGAGTAGTACCTGAGCTGCATTGGGAAGTCCCAATCCCTGTCTCTCGTTCAACAATGCTCCGTGGAAGTGTGCAGGAAAGCCGTCTCTGATTTGTGTGTCTGGATTAGATGTAGAAGCATCGTATTACCTGGATGTCTAACCTTCATCGACGTACTACTAGAAGATGTGGGCTTTTAGTAACATTTTTTAATACATAATTTTTTTTTGCGATAGAGCACGTGGGCCCGGGCGCCAAATTAATTAAAAATGACCAAGGACCTTGTTTACTTGTACAAGATTTATGTTTGTGAGATACATATTTGGGCTTTGCTGTTTACAGTTGCTGACGTCATCTCATCAGGGGTTGCGGCACTACCACCTGATGCAACTTGCACAGATGTGCCATGCTACTTGGCAAATCCTAAAGGTAATTGGTGATGATGACTGTACTGTGTGACTTGTACAGTATATTAAATTTTGTTGGCTCTACAACAAGATACATTTGTTCTAGTAAAGTTAAATGATTTTACCTTTGTCAAGTGTGTCTATCATCAGAGATGGGGTCATGAAACTGACTACATGTAGTTTTCTTCTGAAGAGCAGGTGATCTCATGCTTGAAGGGCCACGCAATGCCTTCTTGATATATAGGAATGTTTTGCTTCTTACTCAAGTTACACCATGATGATGATGATGAGTGAATTTGTCAAGTGTAACATATTAATAGAACTTTTTTTAAATAAACAGGAGCTGCAGTCAAGCCGAAGACAATTGACAGCATTCAGCTCAAGCCAGAAGAAAAATGCAGAATGAGAAGAACTTCAACTGACTACGGGCTACTTTTCGCAAATGCTGTACCACCACCGACAAAAGATGAGGTGTTGCAACTTCGAGGGGATTTAATAGATGCTACTCTCCCCCTTGGGATAATCCTTTCAGCTGTAAATGCACTCCATGCTTCAAGGTTCGGTCCCATCAAAGGTTCCAAAGGTCCGGTTGCCCTGCCTGACAAGGTCTGTGAGTTAGATGCTTCATTAGCTCCTGCAGCATTTTGTGAAGTCTCAACTGGGCCCCCTTTGCCTCCGTTGCCTGTTGCTTTGCATCCACAAGAGACAAAAATAACATTGAGGACTTCCGTTTTACTGATTAAGAGTGCCACCTGGTCGAGCAGGCAACAATTGAAAAATGTGCAGTGGTACAGGCAAAGAATGGGGGTCATTACTTCTTCTGTTGCATTTGACATTTCCCAGTCATACCTACCTCACAGTAGAGCCTCTAAAAATCGTTTGGCCAACGGTTGCCTTCATGCAGACTGCATCTCACTAACCAAGCCACCTGAGACAAAAGTTGAGTCACTCAGATACGGCACAGAGAAAGAAAAAGTTGCACGCACACAGTATTTCAATGAAATGGTAAAACAGCATCAGGATTTCAACATCGATGAAACTGGACTAGTTGTTCATCCAGAAAAACATTTCTTGCGAGTAAGTCCAGATGGAATAGCAAAGTGCTCATGCCACTCATCAAGAACAATAGAAATCAAATGCCCCTTCACTGCACGAGACATGACAGTTGAGGAAGCAGTAAGAACAGGAAAGATTGATTACCTGCAACAAGGACAAGGCGACTTTGCTTTGTCTAGAACAAAACGTGGCTACTTCTGTCAAGTGCAGATGGCAATGGCTGTAACTCAGCAAAAAGAGTGTCACTTCATTGTATGGACAGAGCACAGTTATGCTGTTGTTAACGTTGACTTTGACCCTGTGTACTGGGCAGAGCTTGAGAAGAAGTTGGTTGATTTCTTTTCTGACTATGTCTTTCAAGCCATCAATCATGGCCCCCTTCCAGTGCAAAAATTCATCCTTGGTAGCTCAGAATCCCACTTCAATGTACAACCAGATGATCATCCAGTCCATGAAGACACGCTGCAGCCTGATGTTACCTCAGTGAACAAGGATAATAGCAGTTCAAGGACTCCAGGATCTACACGGGTACAAGAGTCAAGGGTCCGTAGGCCACCATCATGGTTGCAGCAATATGAGACTGATTGACTTACCTTTAACTCAGTGCATTACAAGTTGTGCAGCGTGCAAGACTTTGTTCATTGGGAAAACTAAAGTGTTTAAGTTTTGAACATTTGTGACTGCTGGTTGATCACTTCTAAATTTACATGGAAGTACTGCACTAAGGTTCAAGCTCACTGGGTTAAGATGAATCATAGATAAGATTAGATATTACATTATATTGTTATTGAAGACAAGATAAGATAGATACAATATACTATTGTGTACAAGTAAATACAAGCAGGAATTCATCTTCAAGAATAGAGTATAATTTACTTCACTGATTTCAGGACTAGTGTAGAATTTCTCGCATTAAGCAGACTCAATAAGAAGACTGGAGATGGAATGATGTGGGAAGTTGTCTCTATAATCTCAATGAACGTCATCCTCATTGTCAGTGTACAGTGTACACCATGTGGAGATTCACCTCTAATTCACCTCTGACCCCGGGTTGGTTCATACCACTCCAACCGGGGGGTGTACTTCTTTTGCTTACACTTCTCATTTTGAATTACAAATAATTTAAAATGTACACTATCTATAATAGTAATCCATTGCATATACAAGTAATTAACTCTTAATTATGAATATTTAATTATGGGTTGTAAAAAACTGTTAAATATTTTGAACATTTTGAATTCAAGAATTCAAGAATAGAAAGGTCCATTCCGTGAACAAGGCTGACCAAGCATACTGTAATGTCCTTGGGTTGACAGAGTTGGTCGAAATTTAGGTAAGTCCCAATTTACTTTAGTGTTGACTACAAAGTTGAGCCTTTTGGTCATTTTGAATTCAAGTCTTAAACAATTGACTGATAACTTGACCAATAACACTTTAAATTACAAAATGTACATGTTTCTAGTAATGTATAATTACAAGATGTACATTGTTTCTAGTAATGTGAACTATAAGGAACAATCTATAGCTGTCTGAGCAGTCTTAAACCAATCACAGTGAGCAGTATATATTACATGAGTCCAGTATGTAGCATGTACAGCCCAAAGTTTAACAAATTGTTCAGACCCTATTAAAAAGAAGTCTTCAAAACTCCTTGACTGAACCATTTACTACTAGACCAGGTGCCTGCATACAAAAATACATTTACATTTTAACAATGGGGAATGAAAAGTTCACCAGATATGCACGGCATACAAAGACTTGTTCATAAATATCAAGCATTGATAACTTGGCTCTTGAATCAAGGATTTTAAAAGTACGAATTCTCTGAATGATACGTTCCACATGGATTCGGGCCTCTGCAATTCTTTCAGAGCTTTCAAACTCGTCACGAGAGAGCTTACTCCTACCCCTGCCCTTGAAATCTGGTATGATGAGATCCACACCAATCTTCTTCAAATCCTCTTTAATATTAAAACCCCTGTCGGTCATTACTGACGACCCGGCAGGGAGAGACTGTAAGAGCTCACCTGCTTCCAAAGTTATATGCTTATCTGAAGCACGTCCACCATATGCTCGTGAAACATAATTTACAGTTGATATGGTGACAGTCCAACTAGGAATTTGGTGGTCTCCCTTCCCTTGTAGTTTGAATACAGCTCCTTCCTAGCCTAAAGATCTGATGCCTGCTCTATCCAGACTTCTGTACAGTCCAGGACTACTTTCAGCCCTGGGAACTTTCTATAACAGGGCAGGATATCCAACTGATCAAGATCTACATCGGGCATCTGGAAGAGGTACTTTAACTCAACTGCTAAGAGGTTAACGTATGTTGAAAAGATTAGGCTTACTGAACTATCGCTTATACCAAACAATTTCTCCAGTTCTAGGTTCGAGAAGCCAGTCTTCAGTTTTAGAAGAACTAAGTACAGTTCCTCATCAAAGGAAAGCCGTCTCTCTGACCTCCTGTTGTTGAACACCCCCACTCCTTGACTGGCCATGGCTTTACTTCCACGCCAAAGGGTCACCTACAAGAGTCAGGCATGTGTGTTGACAAGGTTCAAAAAGCATTTTTTACAGAATATGTGCTATTCGGCTGCCCATATAAACACATGATGGATGTTCAACTGGATTTTGAATAATTTGGATGGATAACTGAAAGGTATCATCTGGTCATACCTTAGCATACCCACGTCGCTGCAAGTGGTTGCTTAACGCATCAAAGACTTTTCTGTTTGGTAGCCCCGTGAACAGTGGCAAGTCTTCCTCTGTCATGCTTTCCAGCATCAATGTACGCTGCATGGTTTTGGTGCACAATGACTCGTAATCTTTTAGCTTTTCTTTCAGATACTCCACTTCCGTCATTGGGCCCTGCATAGATCTGGTCTCTATATAGTCATGGTCAATTTCTTCATCTGCTATCTCTTTGCTACCACTAGTAAGCTTTGCCGGTCTCCCCTTGCTTGCAGCTACAGCTTGGGATCCGGACTTTGAATATTTCTTCTTACCACGACTTGAC
>NW_017804401.1:11002-14368 GCF_001625305.1 Branchiostoma belcheri
CGAACAAGATCCACAATACGTGCCACACGATGAGAAAACAACGGAAACAAAAAGTCACTACAAACACCAAACACTGAATTTTTTTTTTCAAATACTTCCCTATACTACCTTCTACACACTCGGATTAAAGAGCCCTGTCCTCACTCAGAGCCTCCACGTAGTCCCCCCCCCCCCGGCTAGCTAGGTTCGGATGAATCAGTAGCAGCTCCTGGTCCGCCTCTACTCGTATTAAATCTCGTTAAAAATACCTTTACTGTTGGCTCTTACAGTAATTTTTATACTACTATAGTTTCATTTATCTAACAGAAATGATTTTGACATATTTTTAATGGAACAATAAGTCCTCATTATCATAATTTATGTATCATTAAGAAACCTACAATAAGCAGAAATGACACTTCTTCCAAAAAAGATGGATTTTTATTTTATTCTATAGAGCACTACATTGTTCCTGTGATCAACTATTAAAACATAAATGTAAATGTTTTCAATTACGTGTAGAGTTTCAAAATAACATTATATTTGTAATGGCTATAACTAGAAATTTTGCTAGGGTCTCCACTAACACGTCAACGTTTGAATATATCTTTGAGATCAATAAGCCAATCCGGGGAAAATCAAAAACATATTTGTTAAACATATAATGAAACTTAATGCAAACAACTCATAAAGAGATGTTTTTATCCAATAAAAAAAGGTAAAATGCGACTTAATTAATATATAAGCCTGGGGTCAGAAGTCAATCAATCAATCGTTCGCGGACTTCAAGGTAAAAGTCTGAAGTTGCATTAAGTTTAAAGGTTTATGGCCTGTACATAGAAATCATTAGCCGTTATGCTTTACGACTTTGTAAAGGCACACGTCTTTCTAATCGATTAAATAAGTACACATTTGCTTTAACTTATGTTAATGAAAAACACTCTAATACAACCATGCAAACTACGCCAAAATGCATCTTTTGTCCCGAATTATATATTCAATGCTTTCTAAAATGTTCAAAACGTACTTTACTCTGCAGGCTCTCAGTTGGATTTCGTAATTACGCACTTGCCATTGTATAGTGATTTTACTTTAGACACTTCTGCTTAGAAACTTCAAGGATGTGCATTATATGTTAGTATGATAGAGTCATAGATTTAGTTTACTTTAGAAACTTTTTTTTCAAAGTCATACCAGCCTTGCTTGACTAAAAGGATCCTCCAAACGTCAAAATGCGAGACCTAATTTCAGGTAATGTGCTAGTCATTCTTTTTGCTCGCTTGCAATCATCACGTTTTCCTTTTAATCGAACTGTACTTGGATGTTTTATATTGCAACACGGCCTTGGTTACTGATACATTAATAGAAATATTTGAAAAAGACTTTACTGCACTGTTCTTTTGCGTCCACTCATACTTAAGAGCCTCATGCTAACATCTGAATACAGCCTAAGATTTGTGACCCAAACAAAGTAATCTTAGACTTTGAAAATTCATGTACTATTTCTACTACATGTACATAATAAAATCCAGGTAATGAAAAGTTAGACATACCTCGTAAGAATCCCACTCTAATGCGATTGGACGAAAAAATTGCAGTCCAGAAAACAAGATTCCTACATTTTTAAATTTTGACACCATTAAACTTGTTAAAAAGACATGATGCCTATAGTGTGCTAAATTGCTGACTATTACAACACCAATTTCGAACTGAAACAACTTTAAGAAATATTAGTTTTGTATCATTGTGTTAATGGTTTTGATCATTGGGAATATTGGCGGGCGTTGTTGAATTGTCCTCTTGACATGCGTGACAGCACATGGTGTCACCTGATGGATGAACTGAACTGGTTGAATATCAGAAATAGCCACCATCACATATAAAGGAATGATATACTGTACACCACTGTATAAAAATAAAAGAAAAAACAATAAATTTAGAGCCTTGCCTTGTCTTTTTGTATTTATCTGCCATCAACGTTCCGTCATGGCAACAAACCTCAGACCACTGTCCCTTTTTTTGAAAATCAGGTGAAAATTATTTTGCGTGCTGATGTCACCGACACAAATTTCTTGATGTGGCATTATACAAATTGCTTCGAATTTCTTAAGAACTAATTTTAGTTTCTAAACAATGCTAAAAACAGAGTGATCATTTCATTTAACCATTCCTCCTACATATGATCAAGCTAGAAACAGGAGCATTAAACCACGAATACACATCTGACGATCTTTACTAACGTACAGTTTGCTCCAATGGCTACGCTTTATTTGGTCCTACATTGTCTTCAGTCTAGGAGTATTTTCCTCAAATAACATGATTTAATATTTATATCATTTAGGAGTCTTGCAAACGTAGGGATGAGGGCTGGAGCACTCGTGGTCGCTCCATTGTCCTTTCTCCCCCCATGCGCGGAGAAAATACAAACCGCCGTCCTGTTGAAAATTGTACGAAAATTAGACACTACAGATAGCTGTGTGTTTTATCAACTACTAATTTTAGGTTATAATCTTCGTTTCTTACCTTTTTTGTCAATCTTTGTTTAGGGTCCTTGCTTGCTTTTTAAAGCCTCTTAAACACAACATTTTTTTACCTTTGTTGGGGTCAAAGGTTACAGAGGATGATGGCTACCATATAGGAGAGCTCTGCCCAAAAGGGATTCTTCTTAAGGTCTCATTCATAAGTTTTTTCGATACATTAGAAACCATGCATTAATGAGTGACTTACGAGACCGTGTTCCCTATGATCCTACATTAAATCAATTGATATCTTTCATGCTATGTAAACACACTTACTCTACATCTCAAAAAAAATTGCCAACGACTTCTATACACACAATCCCCTTTTATGGGAATCACAAACTGCACTTAGCGGCTGTCCGCAAGAGGCCCTCCCGCGCTGCAAACCTACGACCGCACAACTCACAACAATAGACTGTGCACGTCCGACCTAGCGCGCGGCTGCCGACAATTACGTCCTAATTTCATCAGTTACAAACAAGCTTTCACCGCTTTGACGTTTTACATCAGTTGGGATGGCTGAAGGGAAATGAATATTCTCACCAATAAAAACACGCGTTCATACAGCCGTTTAGTTTTTGACTTGGTACTCTTTTAGGGGGTACACTCGGAGTAATACATGAATGAGACCTTAAGGGCAGTGGTTCTAACCAGCCTAAATCCATGTTTTCCTGACTTAGATAGGGTTTACAGCGGCACCTTTCTGTTTCTTTGCTTTCTATTTTGCTAGATATGGAAAACCCTAACAGCCCCAGTATTTTTTTCACCGACCCGTTCTGAGTACCTAAGTTTGATTTACTGTGACCTCTACCTCCGCCTTGTGGTAGAAGTAGCGACTCATCACAAGCCATTCGACAGCTCAATTAAA
>NW_017804402.1:0-1044 GCF_001625305.1 Branchiostoma belcheri
CAAACATCTACAGCGCGAAGAAAGAAAAACCTGGGGTGGAAAGAAAGAAAACCGGGGGAAATAATTAAAGCGATGAAATGACATTTTAAGAAAAAAAATATCATTTTATATCTGCTTGCTGAATGAAAAACAATCATCCAGTCCCTTCAGGTCAAAATCAAGGTCAAATCCAACTTATGACCTCACATCTCGCAAGGCGGATAACCTACATCATGCAGTAACGTTAAATTGTCAAAACATGAACAAACGTTCAATATATTATGCCGATATGATATTGACCGTTGCAAATTTGTTGACAGCATCGACAAGGTTAGTACATACAAACAAGGACACCTACAAAAACCGTCAGTACACAGTCCTGAAATGTCCGGACCCCTGGGTGGGTACTGACTCGGTGTGGGATTTGTCACCCGGAGCTGACAGCCGAATGTAACGTCACAACTTACTTTACAAGGAGGCCTGCAGTTTTAAGTTCTATCCCGGCGCAACTAACAATAAATAGTATTGATTAAAAAACGGTGGTGACCACCAATATTATCATCAAAGGCTAAGTTAGTACATACATGTACATATATATATATATTGAACGTAGAAAGAGACCACTTTTAGGGATTTCGGAATAACGTCGCTAGCAGCAGCATGCTAGCAGGTATGTTCGATCGGGTCATTCTATTGCAAAAACTTTTAAAACTAGAAAGGCCAATATTTGCTTTGGAGCAAATACAGCGATGGGTTCACCACATTTTACGACATGGCAGGGAAAGAATGGGAAACACAAGGGAAAACAATGATTTACATTGATATAACTATAATATGAAGTAAAATACAACTAAAACAACAGTTGGATAGCTATTCCCTACTTTATTGGTTAGGATTTTTAATTGCATAATGCAAACTGTTGATTTTTCAAATAAAAAAAAAAACGTACCAATGCCCGGCATTCCAATGCTGGAGCAGGAAAGCTTGAAATACCTACCAAAACACTTGAATACAGACATACTGTCAGTATGGAAATGCTTCTGTGCAGGTGTTAATCAAGTTAAA
>NW_017804402.1:6597-6714 GCF_001625305.1 Branchiostoma belcheri
CGGCGTCTACCGCCAGCGGTGTCCATTGACGTGACTTAGCTTCGTATTTGGTACTGGGCAGAAGTTTTTTACACACAGGATCGGTTCAAGAGTCTGGAAGCGTTGTATCAGGATGTG
>NW_017804402.1:8651-13614 GCF_001625305.1 Branchiostoma belcheri
AGACTGTGTCCCACATGCCATAAAGACGTTGAAATAGAATTCTATTTCATTGTCCAACTTAGGATGTTTAACACTCAGAGGTATTGCAGTATATTGCATGTAAGAACGATATAACTACCTCATACAAATACAGATATTCAATATACTATTATCATGCCCTGTCAATATATCCACTTATGTGGGCCAATTTATATACAATTCGCTGACAAAACGAGATGATGTAATTTATTCCTTATGCAATACCATATTATTGTCAGAAGACACGGTGGTAAAATCTGGCCTGCAAAGTTCCCACATGTCATAGAACCCGAACTGTGTTCGATCGTGTTCGATCTGGGCAATTCGAATCGAACCCGCGTTCTATTTCGGGGTCACCTGCGGTCATTTACTGTAAAGCGGCAAAACAAGCCTTTCTACCTCCGTGCATTGCAACAGATAAAAAACAACACTTTTCTATAGATACAAACAGTTTCCTGGACAGTACATGTCCGCTATTATTTTTGGTGGACATGTCACATGTAGCGAAGCTACTGTCGTATCCTTGAGTGACCTTGAATACTGTAATGATTCTTTACGCCAGTATGAATAACACAATGCACACTTTCTGGCGATATGACATGTCTCCAAAACTCGTTCAAACCTGGAAACATGGAGAGTCAAACATACCCCATTTACGGCTCAAAATGACTGTAACGGTTGTCCCGAAAATCGTGTTTTAGGGATTTTTGAAAAATGGCCTCAATTTTGAATTATGGGTAATTTAGTGAGAAAAATGTAAAAAAATGCTATTTTTTCACCAATATGTCGACAAAAACTAGACTTAAAATCAGAAATTAAAAAATCCCTAAAACACGATTTTTTGTCTTATTCCTAGTCTGCGAAAAATATGAAAATCGGGGATCTGGGGTAATATACGTAGCCAGGTTTGAACGATGTTTGCCTAAAAACGTGATATGACTTGTGCTCGGAAACCCGAAAATAATCGACTTTCTGAGCAAAATTTTTAAAAATCATTGATTTAACATAAAAAGCTAACATTTAAAGGATATTAAGACGTTAATTTCATTTTAATTTGACGAAATTTACCCCTAAATATTATTTGTGTATTTTCAAATATTTTACGGGTATACCGGTAGTCCAAAACAGGCCAAAATATAGCGTCTTGTAACCCGATACCTTTTCGAACGCGCATAGCAATGGGAAAGAATGCCGTAGTGACAGACCACCGTGAGAGTTAGATTAGTATCATTAGTGTTTTTATTGTTATATATTCAAGTAGGTCAGCTTCTTAGAAAAGTTAGAACGGTCAACTATTAGAATGTTAAATATTGTTAATTTAACATCACCAACTTTGTATGTAACTTTGCCAGACGTTGTACCCGTTACAATTGTCGTGCAATAAAGTTCTCTTTGTCCAATGTCGGAAACTCGCGCACACAATGGGACACGCGAAGTGTACAAGATTTCCCACTGTTGGAACGTCCCGTGTACTGACTAATTATCGTCACAATGGAAAGCTGAGAAGTACCTTTATATTCATAAAAGTTATATGTGGCAGTATCCATCCGAAGAAAATAGGATACGCACGGCAATCTATACAAGCAGTTTACTTGGGTTTGTTTACACATGCTGTCCGGTTCTTACCACATCGGAAAGGGGACTTTGCGAATCTGGACTCATACAGAGCAGAATATTTTGCGTCCACACCAGGCTTAACCCCGCTAAATAATCTAGCAGGATATGCTAAGCTTGTATGATTGGGGTGTAAGTGTATCCCGAAGTTTATACTGGTAATATTTTGTGTACATGGCCCTATGGAATGGATATACATGTACACTAAACATAATAATGACTCCCCTATTGTGAATTTTCTGGTAGAAATGGCGTGATCCCGATACATTTGGGTGTCCTATCTACCTGCCTACGTGCTCAGGCCAGGATCTTGCCCCTTGCTCTCCCTCATCTGGTTTCTCCAGACAGTTCTATTGAATTTCATACTCTCAGATTCCGTTAGTGTGATCCCTGTGTCCGTTTGTAATAACTAGACTAGTCTTTTCACCTCTTGGGTGGTCTGGGTTTTTAACTCCTGGTGGTATGCCGTATGAACTAAGGTTTTCTCATCACATATTCAAACTATCTAAGCCTTCTAACACGTAATAATGGTTTGTTCTGCCAAGTTTTCAATGAATTTCTACATTTTGGATGCGGTCCCGAAGGCTGGTGCAGAGAATTGCTCTTCAGCATCTCATTTTAAAGGATAACAAGTGCTTTTAAAAAAAGCTGACATTTCAGCTGACGAAGGTCTTACTGCCGTTATTGAGGTAGAAGTTGTTGAAATGATATTACCCAAGTTGATGAAATTGGTACGAGACCACTTAAAGAAGAAAACACATCTGATAAAAAAAAGCAAAACAGCGGATGTTGAAAAGAAATTTAAAAAAACTCATACGTCGGGACTTGAACAATTAGTTTTTGAGTGTTAAAAGCAAAACAGCGACTGCGAATCCTACAATATCTATTGCTTACAGGAAACTCACTCCACTTCTGTGAGTGAAGAAAGATGGAGGTCTGAGTGGGCGGGTCCAATTTTATTTAATCACGGTTCAAGTAATAGCAGAGGTTTAATGGTTTTATTCAAGGAAAATGTTGTTTATACTGTCCATCAGACACTGAGCGATGACTTAGGGCGATGGATTATATTAGATATTACTGTAGACTCCTTTCGATTTTGCCTAGCCAATATTTATGCCCCTAACACTGACGACCCATCCTTCTTTGTAGATATCGAAAACAATGTACAAGCTTTTACAACATCTGGATTACATAGTATCATTGTAGGTGATTTTAACACAGTATTAGATGTCAAAATGGACAGGGCTGGGCACCAAGTCTCCAATTACCATCCAAAATGTCTTATGGCCATTAATTCCTTTTGTGCTAATTTAGATCTGATTGATACTTATAGGTATAAACATCCCACAACCATACGTTACACATGGCGACGCAGACTTCAGGCTAGTCGCATAGATTATTTTTTGACGTCCTTTTCGTTAACTCCTTATATAGAAAAAATTTGCATCGAGGATAGTTTGAGGTCAGATCATTTCTTAATTGGCCTTACCTTGACTACGTCTGATACACCCCGTGGTCCTGGTTTTTGGAGACTTAACCAAGAGATGTTCAATGACCCAGTTTTTGTTAGAGAAACCTCAAACTTCATCACTGAGTTTTTCCTTTTTAATCAGAATACAGCAAATCCCCACATAGTATGGGAAGCCTTCAAGTGTGCCGTTCGCGGCCATGTAATTAAGTTCTCGTCTTGGAAATCTAAACAAAGTCGGAATACTGAGATTTCTCTCACGTGTGAGATCAACAGCCTGCAGGAAGAATTAGACACAGTTCCCGATAATGAAATCTTTGACAAGTTACAGTGTAAAAAACAGGAATTAGAATTATTCTACCAAACGAAATCAAATAACCTAGGCTTATAATGAGCAAACGTGCCAGGTGGATGGAACAAGGGGAAAAATGTACAAAATTCTTTATGAATCTTAATAGTAGAGGGAGGGTAAGAAATAACATGACAAAATTTGTTAATTCAGATGGCTCTGTTCTCCTTGATCCTGAGGATGTCTTAGTACATCAAACAAGTTTTTATGCTGACCTTTACTCATTTAAAGAGCCTCCTATATCGTTAGACATATACATTCCATGGACAGTGAGATCGACGCACGAAGGCGGGCTGCCTCAGCTGCGTTCGGTCGCCTTAAGGACCGGCTGTGGAACGTGAAGTCTATACGATTGAACACAAAACTGAATGTCTACAGGGCTGTAGTGCTGAGTGCACTTCTTTATGGATTAGAAGTGTCAACCCTGTATGCCCGACATGTCCGACAACTGTCTGTCCTGGTCCAACGCCATCTTCGTGGACTAATGGGCATCACCTGGCAGGACCGCATATCAAACGTGGAAGTCCTGAGGAGGGCGGGCATGCCTGCTATGGAAGCCATGATTACCCGCTCACAACTCAGATGGACCGATCACGTCATCAGGATGTCTGAGGAACGACTGCCACGGGACCTGCTGTACTCTGAACTGAGAGAGGGGTCAAGGCCCTGAGGTAGACCACGGCTGCGGTACAAGGACACTTTAAAACGTCGGCTTGGTCTGGCGGGTATCAGCCATCAGCAACTAGAGACACTGGCAATTGACCGGGCCGGATGGCGTGCGGTGGTGAGAAAGAGTGCCGAGGCTGTGCACAGGGAGTGGGAACATAGAGAGGACAAACGTGCGAGCCGACGACACGCTGCCACTGCTACCAAGCAGGCCTCATGAACAATGAATGATCTCTAATATTATATTGGTCTTTCTTTGGACTTCTATTTTTTTTTGTAACAGTCATGACTTTAGGCTCAAATCTGTTTTGTCTTGTACATGTAGATAGGAATGAGCCATCCTGTTCGACCTGCGCAGTTAGTCATAGTCTCTAGAGAGACTGACTGACATATAGTATGATTCAGGGTTACTTTTTTTTTATCTGCCATGGCCAGATTATCTAAAGATGTGTGTATTGTGTGTACAATCTACAGAAAGAGAAATGTATATCAGGTCCGATCATCCGATTTTCACGTTTCGGTTTTTTGGACTCGGTTCATGAACGTATTTTGGTTTGGCTCCTGGAATGTGCTCCCGGGACTGTCTACAGGGAACACTCGCACATTCGCGGTGTATCAGGACAGCGCGACTGGTCGGCATTAGCGCAGTCCCTGCAATTAGTAACAGTTGCACATCAATCCGGCCGAAAGCATGATTGTGTAACACAGACTACTTCTTCATATACCGGCTCATACTACAAGACGCCTTTACAACTAGCAAATCATAAAATTACCCGATCTACTAGTATGTGCGGTTTACCAGCCCCAGACCACATCCGACCACGAGGCAGAACACATTGATGGGTTGC
>NW_017804402.1:13634-14426 GCF_001625305.1 Branchiostoma belcheri
ATATTGTAACAATTTTTATGTCGTTATGACGTAATATGACGTCATTATGACGTCATTAATGTGATTTTATTGGCCAAAACCGTCTAAATACGTTTTTCCCTGAAAACTAAATGGTCTTCAACATAACTGTACCAAAAGTGTTTATGATAGAATATTATGGTGTACTAAGTCTTATGTTGCCCATAGCAACACCGGTGACGTCATAAAATGACGTCATGCATATTTAAGATATCCGCCATCTTGGATCATCAATCTTGAATTTTCAAAAATAGTTTTTTTTCATGATAAAGCCTAAAATACAATGTAAACATACTAAAGACCTTCATTTAAACCTTTTTTGGAAAAAGAAATGGAAGTATTGATGAAATTTTAATGAAAATAACCTGTATATACCTGTTCTAATGATATGGTCCGCCATCTTGGATTTTGGCCAATGACGTCATCAAATTAGCATAAATTATGCATATTTAATGATAAAATTTACATAAAATTATATGGGATGTTATTAATATTAGAAACCATGAGTAACTTGACATAAAACCCATAAAATTCTATTGTTGAAACAAAAAGTACTAAATTTAGCAAAAAATGCCTGTCAGAAACACGTTGCCATGGTAACACAAAAAACTATTGTCTTATTCCAATGATAGAGAATTGTTGCCAACAATATTCTAGGAAAAGTCACCAAGTTTGGCCGTTCTACGGCGAGCCGTTCAGACGCTAGGTGACATGAAAGTTGCCGCGGGCACTTTTAGCCCCCCCCCCCGGTCTAGGTAGGGTTAAACCTGTCGG
>NW_017804403.1:0-14333 GCF_001625305.1 Branchiostoma belcheri
TCCTTCTGCAGCCATCGACTACAACAGGCACAAGGACAGGTCGGTGGCAAAGCGGAAGAGTGACGGGGAAGTGAGGTATGTGGACATACTAGTATTTTATATAGTGATAACTTTGTGATAGTGAGTACCTCCACTATAATATTCTAGAGTACAGATTGCTCTAAGGAGAAGATTGCTGTAAACTTGAATTTTATATGATTTCAACATGCTTATGATTGAAATTACTGTGTAGACAATCTCTTATTATCTGTATTGTAAGTTGTTTCATTGGGGATTCTAGCTGTTTTTAATCTGGAGTTGAAGGTAACTGATCCTTTCTCTTATTACATCTTCATACGTTTTGGCTTTAGAACCCATAGGTCGTTCCAGAAGAAGAGCGACCGGTGGACCTTCTGCAAAGTAAAAGAGCCGAAGGAGTACAACTACATCGGAGAGCTCCAAGGGACATCGTAAGGAGGAGGATCGACTCCGGCAGGGGTATGAAGCGGAAGCAGCCCATGTCCGAGACTGACCCAAGGAGGCTGGGTCCCCTCCCAAACCAGCCAGCACCACCAACCGCTTTACTGGTCCAGCAGCACCAGTCTAGGTTGGCACTAGAGTATTAGTAGAATCAATATTTAGTTTTAGGAATACACTGTCAGTTAACATGTCAGAAATCCCTTTTTGTAAAATGTTCTAAGTAAAACCAATAGATAGAGTAAAGAGACAACACATTGTGAGTCCATCTGTGGTTTTCCATTGCTTACATTTTTCAAGTCATACCCTGTCAGGGAACCAATGTTCAAGAAAGTGAGTATTATATTCATGTGTATATTCCGCTCACTGTGTAAGAATGCTTCCATGTGTAAGAATCCTGTGTTTCCATGTGTAAGAATTCTGTGTTTGCACTAAGGTCATAAGTTATTTGTAAGCTTAGAGTAAGGAGACAACACACTGTGAGTTTATCTGCAGTATTCCATTGCTTACATTTTTATTTACACACCAGGAAGAAAACCTGTATACTGGCCATGGGGGTCAGGGAACTGCCGCCTGATCCTCCACACACAGCAGTTGGGGATGACCTGGCGGTTCCGTGCCCCCAGGCGCCCATGCTGCGAGAGGATGTACTGCCGATACGCGGCGTGCCTGTACTCTTTGTTGTCCTGGCCAGGCTCCTGTTGGTCCTGCAATCCAAATACATCATTTCTGTACTGCCTGGCCAGCCTCAGGATGCTTGGATTCAGTATGTTAAGGTCCATGTCCTGCAAAAAGGGGGAAAGTCTTGATTAAATTGATATTTGCATATGATCCAAATGACGTGGCATTTCATTTTTATAACAATATGCCTTGTTTTCAGATATCTTGACTTTAGCATGTTTATTATTTAGCATATAAACCAATGAGTGTGAAGTAATCTTCATTATACAAGTGAAACATGTGATGCATAGCTTACAGGCAGTCTAGAGATGCAGCTGTTGGGGTGTCCTTGGCAGCACAGCTTCTCTGCGTCAGTCGGCATGTCTTGGCAGCGGCTACACGTGCACCATTCAGGTGCACCGCTGCCACCTGCACCGCCACCACCTGCACCGCCACCACCTGCACCGCTGCCACCTGCACCGCCACCACCTGCACTGCCACCACCTGCACCGCTGCCACCTGCGTTGCTGCCACCTGTATCGCCGCCACCTTCATTGCCGCCACCTGCACCGCCGCCGGCTGCATCACCACCTCTTCTTTCCATGATGTCGAGAATGAGGCCAGGCTGGCGGTCCACCAACTCACAGAGGAGGTCATCCTTCTCTGCCTGACTCATCTCCCCTATCAGCTCCTAAGCATGTTGTACAGAACATTATTGCCAGGGGATGTCATGATGTATACAAATAGATCACCTTGTACTAATTTTTTTACATCTAAATTCAGGGCAGTGCTAAAACTATATTTTAAGCATGTCCCTACATGCATAACCTACAGTCTAGTACAAAATGAACTTCATCTTCTGCCCAGTTGGAGTCACAAAGTGTACACAGCCATAGTTACCTTCACTTTCTCCTTCCTTCGGGTCCGAAGTCCTTCGATTCTCCTGCAGTCATCTGCTGTCAGGAGGGCAGCGTTCCGTCTAGCTCCTCTGCGGGCCCTACCACCCCTAGCACTGGTGGCCCTACCACCCCTAGCCCTGGTGGCTGTGCCACTCCCGCGGCGCCTGCCTCTTGTAGGGGTGGGCTCAGCTGGTGACTCCTCCTCACTGCTGTCATTCACCGTGTCATCAGATGGGGATGAACGCGGAGAGGCGGACATAGCTACGTTCTCCACAAGCCGTGCAGCCAGTTGAGGTTGATGTGAGGAGCTGGCCAGGTCCAGTTGGCCGCCACGGTTTAGGTCAGATGGGGCGTTACCTCCACTTTCATGTTCTGTCCTCCACCGCTTGAACACTCTTCCCCTCACCCCATCACTCTGGATGAAAAAAGAAAACGATTTGCAAGTCAAAACTGTATAGAGTGGCCCCAAGCTAGAAGTTTCAAGCGTAAAAATTAGCACCCTAGGTTTCTTTCAATGGCAAAGAAATATGGTTGTTTACATGAAAAATGTCATGAGGATTGAGAGTTCAACTCACATTTTCATCAAAAAGCATTGCACAAATGAAGTTCTTGGTAAATGGAACCATTTCCAACCAATAATTTGGGACACTGATGGGGTGGAAAGATTGGGAAAAATTACGCTCATGCAAAATCGGCCATGGTTGTAACAATTAGCACCTTTTGTTCCGGAATTTGCTTGCTTACATGGGCCCAGTATTTTTTTAGGCCCGGTTTACAAGTGCGTCGTTTATATGTGTTGGGCGTGAAACGACGCGTGGGCGCGCGGGGCGCCGCACTGCTCGTTTTTTGCGACAGATTTTTTTTAGCGTGTAAACACGGAGGTGCCACGGGAAAACCGCCACACGGCGCCGCGCGTCTGTGGCGCAGGTAGTTTGTAAACACGCTAAAAAATCTGTCGCACAAAACGCAGTGCGGCGCCGCGCGCGCCCACGCGTCGTTTCACGCCCAACACATATAAACGACGCACTTGTAAATCAAAACTCGACCACGGTTTTGACAATTTGCACCTAGGCATTAGGTTCCTTTCAATAGCAAAGGAATTCGCTTGTTTACATGGGCGCGGTAAAACTCAACGAAAGTTTCAACCTTGCGAAATACATGTATTACGAACAAAAGAGATAATTATCTGTTTCAGAACTAGATTGATTAAGGGTTCAATTCAAACTCCTTCCAAAAAGTATTCGGAAATGGCACTATTTGTAGCTGTTCATTGTGGACACAGATGGGGCAGAAATGCCGGAAAGAAATGTATAACATGGTTTTGACAATTAGCACCTTTAGTTTCTTTTAGTAGCAAAAGGAATTAGCTTATTTCCTGTACAAAAAAGTTAAGTACAGAACGGATAAAAAAATTCTGTTCATGAATACGTAACGTTATCGGCTAACCGCTAAACGGGCGTTTGGCCGAAAATATAGCCTGTTTTTATCACAGAAAAAGCAAAGTACTATCAAACGGAAAGACAAAAATATGTTTATGCGTCATCATAATATTTGCTCTGTATTGCCTAACTGCCATTGAAATATACGGGAGTTTGGTCGAACTTTTACAAGGTCAAATATAGCCGAAACAACAAGATCGACGTTTGCGCACTAAAAGTAAAATTATGATTATAACTTACCTCCTCACTTTCCGAACTCGATAAATCACGAAAACTGTTCAAAGCAGTCATTGCAGAACGTCGTCTGGGTCGTCCCTCCATCTCCACAAAGTAATCGAATTGAATTACGCAATCAAAACAACAACAAACCCGGAACCAAAGGCGAAAACCGGCTGTCAGATCGAATGTCCCGCGCCCCGGGTGAAAGGTCACGTTAGACCACGTGACAAATCTTCGGGCCGGCTCGGGCAGACTCGGGAATACTCGGACATGTTCGGAAGTCAACAAACATGGCGGACACCCAGGCGCGCGCGTGCGTTTTCAGAGTTTTCTAATCGCTCGCATCGCAAAAATATCGTCTCGCCTACATGAACTGAATGGATCAGTGTAACACGGTAGGGTTTATTCAACTAGCAATGTAAAGAAATGGCCAGAAAATCGACTTTTTGTTTTAAGGTTAGACGGCCAAAAAACTACATAGAGCAGCTTTAAGGAAGACTTACTTCTATAATGTTTCCAAATAACCAATTGCACTTGTTCACTGATTGATTCTTTGACAATTCAAAGATTAATGTTATGCAATTTTGGTGAAGCAAAATTCCTTCTTGTAGCAGATTACAATATCAAATAGTGTTCGAATCCATAAAAGCATGAATAATTACTTTTTGGCATCCAAGGATTTCTTGCCATTTGGTCTTGACTGTGTTTGGAGGGTTAGGGAGGAGTTGATCAGCAAGCTCGTTGTATGCCTCTTCCCCCATGTTGGAAGTAAGGGCCTCTCCCATGGCAATCACTGATTTTGGGAAGTCCCGTCGCTTAGACCTTCCTCCTTTAATGAACACAAAATCTTAATTCAAGAACATCTGACACACTGGAAAGTGTGAATATACAAAGAATTTAGTGTTTGCACATCTTATTTTTTACCAAATTGAATATTTACAGCTGTCCAATTTTAGTTGATTAAAAAAATGTACTTTTCAATTTCCAGAAATTCATAGACAATTTGAATCTAGAAGTGAGAATGTCAACCCAAAGGAAACTTATGAATACATGTACCCCGTACCTTTTCTTTGCTGAAATGATACACGCTGCCTCTTTGTGACAGTCGCTTGGTTGTCCTGGACTAGTTCCTCCAGTGGTTCACTGCAGCTGCTTTCCAACTCTGCAGTGAAGAAATATTTTTTAGGATGTCTTGAATTGTTTTTGCACACATTCACTGGTGCAGGTAAGATTCTAGATTATCTGCTCGCAACAAAATGTTCACCACTTTGGAGCCAGCTACAAAATCTATCATATGCTGTGATGGTTAGGAATTATGAATCAAACTTCATTGTTTGAAAGCCACTTCATTGTTATTTCAAACTAATAATAACAACAAAAATCCACACTCAGATATGTTACATGCCCTGAAAATATGACATGATATCAAATTGACACCAGCTGCAGGTATATGTAGCAGCTACGTTACACATTGTTCGGATAGTCTCAATACCTTTCGATTGTACCCCTTATTCTAAAACAGATGGAATTTTAATGATTTCAGGTCACTGATAATTGACCAATTTGTCATGGCACATATTGCAGAGGTCATTTCTGTTCTGATGGTTAACGATGAGTACGGCACGTCCAGTGGAGGTACTTCTACCACGAATCGTTGGGTGGCGCAGTTTCTGAAACTTAGTGGTGCTACAGTTCATGCTACAGCTGTGCAAGCATCTGAAGAAGACAAGAGGTGCGCAACAGAGGACGGTGCCGTTCTACATCTGCCTGTTCAAAATCCAAGGGACAAGAGAACGCCATCTTTGGAATGGTTAACTTTTGACCACAACAATCGCTACCCAGGCATACCACAGGATCTAAAGTGCATCGTGGGCCATGTAGATGTCACAAGTGGAGCTGCAAGGAGCATTCAAGAGAAACGCTGTCAACACGCAAAGTTGGTCCTTTTCAACCACGACATGCCAGAAGAGACGGAGCACTACATGGGAACTATGAAAGCGATTGCCGCGTGGAGGAAGATGGAAGACATCCTCGAGGATGCAAAGAATGCAGATGCCGTGTTCTCCTTGGGAAGAAGAATCTACGACTACTTCGAGACAAAGTACATTTAAGTCTCTTGGAGAAAGCAAACCAGGACAACACTTTTTGTTTCTCCCAAGACCATCCCCAGTGTTTGAAGCCATCTCTATCAGACCAGGAGGAGGGCAGGAAGTCGTGCTGTCTGTCGGGAGAGTGACCGGAGTGGACAAGCTGAAAGGCCATGACCTGGTAGCACGGTCCATGGGGGAGGTCGCAGAGAAGATCACAAACGTCAGATTGCGTGTTGGCGGGATAGATGAAAATGACTGGGAAGCAAGAAAGAGAATTCTGGAGGAGAACCTGCACAGTGGTAAGATCAAACCGACACTACTGCCGTGTGGGACCCAGGAGGACATCGCTCAGGACATGCAGCAGGCTCACCTGGTCCTGATGCCGTCCCATGCCGAGCCGTTCGGACTGATCGGTCTGGAGGCCATCGCAGCAGGCATCCCGGTACTCATCTCTGACAAGTCAGGCCTGGCAGACATGATCATGGACTTGATCAAGCAGAGGAAGCTCCCTGCAGACATGAGGCACAGGATCGTGAAAACCAGCGTGAGGGGGTCCGACCTGGGTGAAGATGCAAGAGAGTGGGCAAAGAGGATCGCAGACACCTTGGAATTCTCTGAGGTAGAATTCGACAGAGCAGCAGAGTACAAGAAGAAGCTGTTGGAGTCCAAGTACTGGGAAGAGTCGCACCAAAACCTGCTGAGGGTCTGTGGCATGAACGAATGACTCTAGATGCGTCCACCCTTTCAAGTGTCAGAATCGCTAATTGCTGATTTTGATCAACAAACATTTAATGCAATAATTACAGTTTAAAAGTAAAGTATTGGCCTCATCTATTAGTTGCCATGTGCAATTTCAAAGATATACTCATTTACAATGACACTGTCTATTGTCTCTATACAGGCCATTTACATTAATATTAATGATACCGTCTATCGTCTCTATACATGCCTTATCTACCGTGGCCGACAAGAACAAAATTTTACACCGCAACTTTTGGTGTTTTACACCGCAACTTTTGGTGTTTTACACTGCAACTTTTGGTGTTTTACACTGCAACTTTTGCTGTGTTTTACACTGCAACTTTTGCTGTGTTTTACACTGCAACTTTTGGTGTTTTACACTGCATCTTTTGCTGTGTTTTACACTGCAACTTTTGCTGTGTTTTACACTGCAACTTTTGCTGTGTGGAAAACTTACACCCCTCCCCTTTTATAATGGACGGTCCCCCTGCCAGGTCAAAGGTGACAACGATGGCATGCAAACTACGTCGACTGAGTTATCCTTTTCGTGCATAAGTTTTTTAGCGGAAAAGCTTGGCTACGTTGTGACGTTAGTTTTTTTCTAAAGGTTTTTCTAGCTTTGGCCTATAGATCGGGATAAATTTAAAAATGTTTCGACCAGGTCCAGTGATTACAAATTATGTTGCTTTTTGCTGCCATGCGTCACAACAAATTTATCAAGGACGTCAGATATCCAGCTCCAGACATCAACAGCAATGACATAAATGTCTCACACTCAGTCACAGCACGACACTGTGACTCTCAGGCCGCCGCCATCTTTGTCACCTTTGACCTGACAGGGGGACCGTCCATTATAAAAGGGGAGGGGTGTAAGTTTTCCACACAGCAAAAGTTGCAGTATAAAACACAGCAAAAGTTGCAGTGTAAAACACCAAAAGTTGCAGTATAAAACACCAAAAGTTGCAGTGTAAAACACAGCAAAAGTTGCAGTGTAAAACACCCAAAGTTGCAGTGTAAAACACCAAAAGTTGCGGTGTAAAACACCAAAAGTTGCGGTGTAAAATTTTGTACTTGTCGGCCACGGTACTTATCTATCATGTACGCTGCAATTATTTAGGACGAAGTAGCCGGCTGGTGGTGGATTACTTTTGTACAATCAGGTAGTCAGATGTCAATAGCAACTTGAAATGTCCAAAAAGGCGTAATTTTCAATCTCGTGTAAATTTGATTTTGTATATAAACCTGTATCCAAATGGAGAGTCA
Organism: Branchiostoma belcheri; assembly: GCF_001625305.1. NCBI lineage: Eukaryota > Metazoa > Chordata > Leptocardii > Amphioxiformes > Branchiostomatidae > Branchiostoma > Branchiostoma belcheri. The sequence goes on from NW_017804403.1 coordinate 7,768, forward strand.
TTTAATATACATATAAGCATGGCATGCACCGGCAAGCTATTATGATAGCCATATTCACAGTACTTTGGAAGAAAATTTAGAACATGAGACTAATGTAAACTTTTTAAATGGGGGAACATCAGTAGGATTTTTACTCTGTTATAACCTGAATGTTGTTTATAACTTACATGATTTGTATCCTTACTATTGTTAGTACGTTTAGCATTTGTTATAATTAGGGAATAGATTATAGATTGAATTATATTTTGCCTGCTGGTACTTTGAAAATTGAAGGGATATCCTTCGCTTTACCTGTTGGTTTAAAATTTGTTTCAGTCATGGGACTCCTTTCTAATGTAATTTGCAAATGAATGGTTTGTAAATGATATAAAATTTAATGAACTTAAGCAAATATTTGTTGTAAATTCAGCCATGGATAATCAGTGTCCCAAGCATTCCCTATGTGATTTTTTACAGCTTTTTGTAGTTTTACAAGCTTGAGAAAGCTTGAAAAAAATGATGGTTCTACAATTGATGTTGAGACCTTTCCTAATCAATATCTTCCTTCACTTTTACTTTGTCAACTTCACATTAATGTCACTCTGTAACGGTTCTGGCCAAATATGGTGATGTTTGTGACTTGATTCTGATCTGACAGGGCCTGTGTTCTCCCAGACGGAATTGTTACAAACAGGATGTAGAGCTTCCTTGAAGTCCTTCTTAGGCATCATATTTCACGGAGCATCAACAAAGGTTTATCTGGTCCGTAAGACTAATTACTACAACACAGTCAAACACAGCAAAACAGTCTCGTTGTGCCCACAGTATGGACGGTAAAAAGTATCCACGCGCCTTGGTGATTGGCCATATTTACGACCAAGCCGAACCAGTGAATCCCATTCAAGCGAAAATATCATTAGAATAGTAGAAACGCGACATCACACAGGCGAGACCCCGTTAATACCCCGTTCATACCAGTCTTGTGCAGGGTTGCATCATTACTCGGTACCGGAGCCGGTAAGGCTGCCCCTGCGGCGGTTCAGTCCTGAAGAGGCGACTACCAATTTCGTCCTCACGGTACGGTCGGTACAGAAGTTACCAGAGGTTGGCAGACGGGAAAAGGGGCGTTAGTAGTGTACTGGGATATTACCGCACAATTTATGCACAATGTATGCAAATTTACGCAAGGATTTTAGTTGATGAGTTAATTGATACGTGTAATTACGCGTCTTAATTTTATTCATAACTAAGGTATGATGTGTGTATAATTAAGACCATAATCGATAAAATGATTGATATATATTGATTGACGGGCAATGTATACATGGTCGGGGGTTGGACTGGTCCAATCAGTTGATGGACTTTACCAGCGATTGAGTTATCCCATGAAAGGGTTTTTATTATTATTATATTTGTTTATAGGTGTTGATGTTTTATGATTGTTCCCATCACAGTTGTTATGATTATTATCATCATTGATGTATATTATTGGTAACCATGGTTCTTATGTGTTTATGAAGGTTTATCATAGACCATTGTAGACCATTTGGAGTTGGCGCGTGTACCTTTTAAGTCATATACCCGGAAGGGTCAAGGGTCAGACCATGATGGCTGCCTCCTCTAAACATCCAGCTCTGGGGATTTGAATCCGTGTCAATCCTCAGTGGGGATAGCCTCTGGAGGCCAACAAACGTGTCAACATACCTTGTAGTCAGGGTTTAAAGTTATTTTATGTTCCTTTTTGATTTTGGTCTGGTAGTTAGCCATAGTTCATCTTGGTTATGATTTGCCCCTCTCCCACCCTCAGTCGCATTTTATTTTGAGTTTGTCGACAGTTTCTTCTGTTCCCTTGGACCTACCACACCTTGGGTCAACCCTTACCCCCTACCCCAGCTATGGGTAAATAGCTCGGCGTTGCCTGACCCGACGGCGGTTGAGGAGATACCAATACTGCTCCCAACAGCGAAAGAGCGGACGAGGAAATCAGTTTTCCCAACGGTTCTCTGGCACCATCCGTTTACCTACTGTTCAGGACTAATCATCCGGACAGTTCCAGGTTCGGATTGAAATAAAACCTGGACCTTACTTGATTTCGAAAACTGTGAGTAAACTCTAGTAGTCTAGTTCCTATGATGATAGCAACGTCGAATCCTTTGAATGTAGCCTGAATGACGGACTGACAGGATCTCATGAGGACTGCTAGCTTGTCTGCTTCTGCAACACTTAGGTTGATAAAACCTACAACGTCCGCACCCTCTACCAACACGGTAAGGCGCATCAGCTCTTTTTAGGCTGCCATGAAGCAGGTATCGACATCGCTGGGATTCAGGAGCATCGCCTCATTACACCCATTGCGATTGACGAGCTGTGGTCTGACGATAGAAGCTATGTCTTCATGTACAGCTCAGCTGCAGATAGAAGAGTCGGTGGAATTGGTTTGCTGCTTTCCAAACACATGCATAAATGTCTCCAGAATGTGGAATCCATCTCACCCAGAATTTTAGCTGCAACTTTCTACGGTAACCCTCAACTAACGGTCACAGTTGTCCATGCCCCAACAGAAAGTGCGTCAGCTGATGAAAAAGATGGATTTTACCAGTCTCTCATTAACCATCTAGAGCAAGTGAAAACCCACAATGTCCAAATTGTCCTAGGAGACTTTAATGCCAGGATTGGACAAGACAGCCACGATGCATGTCCTTCAGTCATAGCCAAACACTGTTTTTTACCCTGAGTCCAATGACAACGGATCAAGATTGGTCTCCATGTGTGAAGAGCTTAAGTTCCGCCCAGCTCAAATGAGATTTCCCCATCCAAGTGGCCGTCTCTGGACTTGGACTCACCCAACAGGCACAGTCCACCAAATCGACCACATTCTGATTAACAGCCAATGGGTTTATTCTCTCAGGAACTGCCGTGCTTACAACACTGTTGAACTAGACTCTGACCATAGGATTGTAAGCATTTACTTGTCAATTAGCTTAAGATCATCAAAGGGGAAACCATGCAAACGTCTTAAGTTTAACTGGGAGAAACTAAAATGCACTGCCACGAGAGAGCAGTTTGAGATCGAACTATCAAATAGGTTTAGTGCCCTTCAAGCATCTGAAAGTGGAGCCTGAATCCATCAACGTCAGGTATGCGGCATTTGAAACCGCTGTTCGGACAGCAGCTGAAAAAGTAGTTGGGAAAAGGAACCCATGCGGCATGCCCAGCTGGGTATCAGCAGACACCATCAGAAAGCAGACAGAGATGAGGCCAAAAGAAGATTCCTCGTGTCACACACAAGAAAGGCGAAGGAGACGTGGAGGAAGCTTAACGGGGCCCTTAACGAATCCTACCAGAATGACAGAACCAACGCCCTAAACAGACAGATCGAGGAGCTGGTGACAGCAGATGAAAAAGGAGACTACTCTACCACCTGGAAAGTCATTCACGACCTTTCCGGAAAGAACCAGACAAGAAGTTGCAAGGTCAAGAAAAGGAAAGGGTCTCCTGCTGCCAGCGATTCTGAGCTATTGTCAGAATGGAGAGAATATTTTAGCTCCCTGTTGAACAACTTCAACAATCTTGAGAAAGAACTTCCACTTCCCGCTGAACAAGATCTTCCCATACTTACCTCTCCACCTACCCTTGAAGAAACTAAGCTGGCAATAAAACAACTCAAACCCAAGAAAGCAGCTGGATTGGACGATGGCATCACGGTAGAAGCTCTCCAAGGCGGGGCCGACACAATAGCCAAAATGCTGCACAGTTTCTGCGCTGAAGTCTACACCACCCTCAAGCCACCTGAACAGTGGACCACAAATGTCATCATACCTCTGCCTAAGAAGGGCGACCTGACCCAAATGACGGACTACAGGGGCATCTCCCTCATGTCGATTTCAGCTAAAACCTACAATAAGATTCTTCTCAACAGGATCTACGACCACATTGACCCAATCATGAGGACAAACCAAGCTGGGTTTCGGAAGGGCCGCAGTTGTGTACAACAGATTCATACCCTCAGGCGGATCATAGAAGGCTTCAAAAACCATCAGCTTCCACTGTGGGTAACGTACATAGACTTCAAAAAAGCCTTTGACTGTATCGACAGGGAAATGTTGTTTGCAGTTCTGAGACATTACGGTATCCCCAAGGCAGTCGTTGATGCAATCAGCGTTCTGTACAGGGACTCAAAGAGAGTTGTCATGGTTGACGGACACATGTCTGAGAGCTTCCAAGTGACCACTGGAGTTCTCCAAGGTGATGTTCTTGCTCCATTTTTGTTCATCATCGTCATTGACTACCTTCTGAGAAGGGCCACAGCAGACTCCGACTCTGGGATTGTCACTCACCCGAGGGCATCCAGCCGGTATCCAGCAAAGAGGATCAACGATTTAGACTTTGCTGATGACTTAGCCCTGCTGGAGTCAGCACAAGAGAGCACTCAAGCACAACTGTCAAAAACTGCCTCAGCTGCTGCCGAGGTTGGCCTAGTTGTTAGTGTGTTGAAGACAAAATACATGTGCTACAACGACAACCCTGGACAGCCCCTTCAAGTGTATGGCGAAACCATCAATCAGGTGCAAGACTTCACATATCTTGGCTCCAACATGGCCTCAAGCAGTAATGATCTGAAGAGGCGCAGAGGCTTGGCCTGGTCCGCGTTCTGGAATTTGAACACCTCTGGAAAAGCGGCTGTGTGCCAATCGCCACCAAAGTGAAACTGTTCCAGGTGTCCTGTGTAACAATTCTTACCTATGGGTATGAGACATGGGTTATCACAAAGGATATGGAGAACAAAATCAATTCATTCGCAACCTCGTGCTACCGCATCATGCTGAGTATTAAAAGGCTTGATCGCGTGTCCAACACAGTTGGAACTCACAGTCGTCTGCTCTGCAGCCGCCAAATGATGATGACTAGTTGAAGTAGGATTGCCAGCCTATTAGTAGTACATGTATATAATATCAGTGCATGTAGTTTGCAGAATAATACTAGAATTAAAAGTCTTGCTAATTAACCATCACCATTTCGGTACCAGTCAGTAATTATTCTCGTCAGCCAATTTTGGACTTATTTTCTGTCCCAAACCCAACAATCAGGATACCTTCTGCCACAGTAAGTGTTTTTAGATCCCCAAAACTGTGGATGCCCCCCTCCCATTTGGTCTGTTGCTACAGGTTTGTTAGAAGTACAAACATGTACATTCAAGGAGCTAATTTGTTGTCTTACCACGCAAGAACGAGTCTTTTTCAGCACCACGCCGCCGCCTTGGCAGTCGCCATTTTCGTTCCCAGTCTCCATCCATGGAACTGCAGCCGACGCACAGTACGGGACAAGTATCCAAGCGCAAGTCTACGCCGACTGAACACGCACCATATATTAAATTTTTACAGCCTCAAAACCGACGTATTCCTCTAACATTTACCACAGGTTCCATCTCGATGCCATGTACAGAACATCTCTGCACCTTTCTCTATTATTGTGTCCGCCCATAAATACGTTATGTTGTGCGGCCTTAGTGTAGACCTCTCCTTCGTGCTGAATTCACCATCAGTTCCATGTATTAAGTATAGCAGCATGTATCAAGTATTGCAGCTTGTTTGACACAACAGTACACCCATGGAAAAGCGAGGGATTGATGTATTTTAGTACATATATATATATATACATTGAAGCCTGTATATCAACAAGATCTTTATTTCATCAAGTCACATACATTTTCTGAAGATTAAGAAAAAGTAACAAGAGGGTTTACCTAGGGAGGGAAAACCTAGCCTAACCTTACCGAGGGAAAACCTAGGTACCTGTCAGGCCAGGCTACCACAATATCAGGTATCATTTCTTGCTGAACAAGGTTTATAATGTAAAATGCTAATACCAATGCCATTCACGCAACATGATAATTCTATAATGTATGTCTGTAATGTTGGTATGTAAATCAAGAATTGGAAAAAAAAAATGAAAATGTAGGAATCTTGTTTTTTTTAGCCCGCCATGTGTTTTTCGCCCTATCACATTAGACTTGGAGTCAGTTGAGGATGTCATCCATAAAATTTACTTGCTGTGGTCTAAGTGTCAGAAAAATAATAAAATCATTGTTATAACACTTTAAAAATAAAACATAATTATTTTTTCTGACATTTTACTTATTTTATCTTATATGGTGCACCCCAATTTTTTTTGTGCACCTACTTTTTCAGGTTGGGTACACCAGTGCACCTATTGCCAAATATGAATTTCGAGCCCTGTAGTACATGTATTTGTATTTTGCAGACGAATACTTACTTCCACATGCACAGTAATTCATGATATGAAATAATGTAGCGGGAGGAAATATTAGTTCATGGTTGATCATAAGATGTCAGGAATATACGTTTATTCTTACTATGTGTTGAGCCGAAGAAATTTACTTACTACAAAGCTATAGGAATAGTAGTTCTATCTGCTTTCTATAATACGTCGACTACTTCAGCTAAATTACATTTTCATTACCTTACTTGATCTATCTAGCTGCCCTACTTAAAGTGCACATGACACAAAGAAAGTCCGTAAAATACATACAAATATCAGAAGTGTACAATATAGTCACTTGAAGTTTG
>NW_017804404.1:0-14887 GCF_001625305.1 Branchiostoma belcheri
ACTACAGGTCAGCGACAGTTATTCCAGGTCGGCCTACCAGCTGTCCCACGTCCCTACGGTCACCCACCTGTCTACGCCCTCTTACGTCCCCACGGCCGCCGACCTGTTCCCTTTCAACAAGCACTTTAGACGCCCACCATATCCATTAGCAAGAAGTCTCCGACCTAGAAACCCCTTTGCACGACCACGGTTCCCTTAAACTACAAAAACTACACGAGCGCACAACTGGAGCAGCAAGATGCTGGCAATCTCAAGATTGACATCATCATACAGGCACTGTTTTGAGGAGTAAACCACCATGTATTGAACCAACGTTTCTCCTGGACGTTGTGTACTGGTGGCCATGCCATGTTTTACAGAAAACCACCCTCCAGCAGAGGTTAATATATTTAAATGTTTTATTTTTGAAATAAAGTATTTCAATTCACATACGCTGCTGTATACATTTACTTGTAGTTTTTAAGATTGTGGGGAAGGAGTGTTGGTAAAAGTTGTCCGAAGAACAAACCCTGGAAGAATAAACCCTGCTAATATATAAGAGATAGGTAGATAAATGGATGGATGGATGAATGAATAAATGGATGGACAGATAAATAGGTAGATAGATAGATATTCTCCAAGCAGAGGTGTCGGTAGGGGTGGTTAATAGGGATGGGCAAATTTTCAACGCTGCAATGCCTTCAGAGAGAAGGTTAAAATGGAGGCGGACTCCAAGCCCTCACGAATCGACCAAATCATCTGATTAATACTTTATCTAATAAGAGAAGATAAAGATACTATTTTGTTAGCATGTAAGTTGTAATGCGGACCATGGAGTATTTTAACTCCATGTGCGGACAAATTGAGATCCCTGTGCAGAGGAATATTCATCATTTACCAAGGTTTTTCTTATAAAAATGTAAGAGATCCCAGACAGCATGCTTCATTTTTGTCTTCTGTTCTTTTCAGGCTGTGGATGAGTTTTCAGGCTGTGGATGAGTTTTCAGTGAAAGTCTCGTTCAATGAGGAGTTGTTTGACCTCCTTGGTCCCGGAGAAACTCCCCCTAAGCTCACTACTTTATATGAGGACGTCTCCAGAAAGGAACAAGCATCAACAAGCTGATGAAACTTTAAGAGAAAGGGACTTTTCTTGTCTGTGGTTCCTGTCATGCTGTTAATAATACTGTAATACTATAGCTTTCAAGGGTGGGTTCCAGACTAGTTTTGTTTTTGAGGAAATCTGTAAAATAGAGTAAAAGTAAGATGGTAACATTGATTTTTTTTAATACTGAGAGAATAAAAGTGTGTGACATCTGTGTTGCAAACATATTTTATGAAAAATGGACCGTAATACTATAGCTTTCAAGGGTGGGTTCCAGACTAGTTGAGTTTTTGAGTAAAATGGAGTATTGTGCAATGGCAGATTTTTATGCCCGGCAAACAGCCCATGCCATGCCCCCCCCCCTCTCGCATCTCCTGTAGGTTCCCCTGTTCTTCGCCCTCATGTCTCGCAGGAAGAAGCAGGACTACACGGCAGTCTTGACCCATCTGGATGCGCGACTTCCAACTCACAACGTGGCGGAGTGTGAGGTGGACTTTGAAGAGGGCATGTGGAGGGCGCTCCCCATCAAGGGTTATGCCTTCCACTGGACCAAAATTGTCTAGCAGGAAGCATGCTCAGCAGCTCGGCCTCAAGGTAAGATTTGTGAACGGTGGTTGGTGCTGATATTGACGTGGAGGGATGGCACACCAAGCTGAACTTGAAGTCTAAGAATCCAGCCTTACTCCTGTACCTCCTCATAGACCTCCTGCAGCGCGAGGGCCAGCTCCACACTACCAGCGGACGACATGGAAGAATCTGCAGGGACGTTTCTTCGAAGCGCGGAGGACGTTTGAAGAAGGCGAGAAGACAGCCAGGCCAAACTGTACTCAAATTAAGTATTCTCCCTACCGTCTCAGGTAGTTCTGCTGTGGGAGCGACTTAACTGTTCGTGTTTATAGAGGCAATGTATGTTGAGGTAAGGGATATGGTTGACAAGACAGTAACCTTCCAAAAGCAAGAAACCATACCACAATGCAGATGATGGAGGAAAAGTGTCAACTTCGTTTCGGAGGAAGAAACAAGCCAGAGACTACTTGGTAAGTACGAATGGGAGTGAGGAAGGAGCTATCATAGCTGCCTTTGGTGTACTTGTAGACCTTAGATCCATTGACCAAGTAGACAGGCTCATGCCATCATACAAGCAACTCAAGTTCGACTATCACAACAGGAAGTATGAAGCATCACATAAAATTATGGAGCGGTCACTCGCTGCCGTCAATGCCAAATTCAGCCGGCTTAAGTATCAGCTTCACTGTAAGATCTTGTCCTCCTCGTATGATCCCACAAAGAAGGTGTTCGTCACTCGGGATAGTTACATTGATGGTATCAAGTTCCGGTTAGTGTCCAGTCCCAAACTCCAGGAGAAGATTAAGTCCATAGATATAGGGCACATTTATCCTGTTCCAGGGCATGTGGGTGCGACACATCTGGAAGCTTCAGGAGTTCATCAACAAGATGGCCGCCCTGACGGTCGACCCCACGGAATACGCCTACATGAAGGCCTTGGTTCTCTTCAGCACAGGTGAGTCACTAACTTAAATTGTTATCATTCTAAAAAGTAGAGATTCTTAGCTTTCTATTGATGTATAACATATTGATAAAACAAAAGTAGTACCCCCTATTATAATAAAGGGGTCTGGAAACCCCAGCACTGAAATCATGTACTGGTCTGACCGAAACTCAAGCAGTTAAATTGAATGTATGGTTTGTTTGATGATGATGACGGTTTGTTCATTAGTAGACATTCAAACAAGAAAGCAAAGGAATGATAACATTGGTAGAAAAACAAGACTTCTCAAAACAAGTCAATTCTGTGTGGTGATCATCACATCACTATTTCTGTTAGCAGACTCCTCTTGGAAATTCGCCTGGAAGAAAAAGTGTCCTGGAGAGCAGTGTTGTACAGTGATTCAATGTTTGTCTAATGGCCATCTCTGTGTTGTGTTTCACCAGACCACCCTGGGCTGCTGAACCCTCGGTAGATTGAGAAGTTCCAGGAGAGTGGCCCTCTACTAGTGTATGAGTATCAGGGATGTTTATTCCACGGATGCTGCAACCACACAGACGTAAACCCCGTCAACCAGGCAAATTTGGGGACTGTTTGCAGAAACAAAACGTGAAATTATAAGAACATGGATATGGATTATGTAGAGACTTGGGGCCATGAACTCCACAACTGAAGAAGATAGATATCTACAAGCTGCTGGAGGAACCCACCCCAGCGTCCCCATATTATGAAGGATCCAAAATAAAATGGTCAATCTCATTTTGGCAAAATGGATAAGTTTTCTGATACATAAAAATGGATAAGATTTCTACATTTAGTTCATGGATAAATATTCTTTTGTATGCGTTTTCTTATTTTCATTTTCTACAGACTGGACTGTGGCTCTTCGCAGAGTAATGGAGTCCTGCGTGAGGTATGTTGGCTTGAACCCTGCAACATACTTATAAGCCGCCAGCTGCCGTCCGACCGACCCCGACCAACGTGCCGACCATCCGATCGACCCCAGCCGCCCGTCCGACGCCGGCCACCCGACTGACCCACCCAGGCCTTCCGACCGACCGCTCAACAACTCCGACGAGCCGACCAACCTCCACCGCACCACCCATGACCACTCGGCCAACCCCAGCCCGCACCACCACTCAACCCCGTCAACCCCGAACTTCTCCCTGCTGAATTCACCCGACAACTTGATTTCACCAGTCATCGCCCGTTCAACACTCATCGCCTATCTGTCCCCACCATGCCCGCCTTCTCCAGACGCCCAGGTCTCCCCCATCGAACCCTCCCCAACCGTCGGAAAAGAGCACGATTCAGCCCTAGGCAGCCCAGCTTACGGCTGAAGAAACCGAGGAAGGTCTACACCCTGACACCGTCTCCAACTCCGACCGACCCGCAAATACTAAAGTACCTGGCGCAAACCCCCATCACACGTAACATTGAACTGTATTTCACTCGTAAATTACCACAAATTTCTGACGCCATTTTATTCCTATTGTTTACTAGTAGTGTAACTTAGCTAGGCTTGGGTTCTATTTCCGTGAGAAATTCCGACTGTAGCACGCAACAAAAGCCTTACATTCTGTACCACATGTGACGCTAAACTTCCGACTGTACTTCTGTCTCGAAATTTAACAGATTTAGACAGCTTTCACTCTTAAATTTCTGACGCATTTTGTTCCTATTGTTTACTAGTAACTTCGCACCGGCCATGGTGTTTACCGAACGACACATACTTAAAGATACAAATCTCAACAGGGCAGACCTGACCGGACGTGGACTGGCAGTTGACGAATCAGAAGAGCCGCCTTACTAAAGACATCGATAAGATTGCATGCTTCCATGTTAATTTCTTTCTTAATTAAACGCCTATATTTATACCAAAAAATTCATATTTAATTTTTTTAATATTTCTAGAAGCTGCGAGGAGATACTACAAGTCTAAGAAGGACGACCGGGTGCGTGCCCAAAAGGGAAAGTTTGCAGCTCAGTGTCGTCCGAAGAAACGCGAGGCTTACATAGGTTAGCCCTATATACTAGTATATAGCTTGACCTTCGTCATGTCTAACAGCAATACTTATATGACATTTCCCTCAGTTAAATAATTGTACGACCATCACTCAATCTTCTAACATTTTTTTTAAATCCCTACCAGGTGCAACATGACTGAGCTTTCACATGGTGTGAGTCGGATTGGGCCGCTGGACAAACTGGACATGGGTGCTGAGATTGAAAGGGCGATTCGGGAAAGAGTGGGTGAAGGAAAATGTGAAGTGTTTTACAGAGTAAGCTAGGCAGGACAGAACATCTACTCCGGGGGTTGTGCAAGGGAAACTGTTAGTAACAACAGGACTGTAGAGTTCACGGCACAGAATGGCGTGCAGTATGGGGAAGTCCTGGTGTTCTGCAGAGTCAACTTTGAGGGCTGTCCTGAGATGCTTTGACCACATAGATGTCCCTCGAATCAACATTGATGAGGTTTCAGATCACGATGTAAAATGGGCTTTGGCCCTTTAGTTGGAGAGCTTCGTGGTTCAAGTGACAGAAAGAAACACTTGCATAGTGGCTCCCATATGCGCTATCAATCGAAAATGTGTACTAAAGCAACTTAGAAAAAGGCACGAAAACACACATCATGTACATTGGGCGATTCCCAAACATTGTGCAGCACGACTGAATGTTGTAGTCATTAGAAAAACAGCTGAGAGAGGCAAAACAGGAGATAACTACATTACGGAAGAATTATGAAAAACAGTGAAAATAAAACTATGGAAATATGTCCGGAACATGATGACCGTGATTTAAGATTTATACTTACTTATCTGTACAAAGGTCTTTATAACAAAGCCTCAGAAGTGCAATGCCATGTGCAGATGGGATGCTTGTGATACCACTTTTTCTGATCTAAATGAGCATCTATATACACACATGTAGCATGTAATGTTGCAGCGCCTGTATTCTTGTTTCTGGGACAACTGTACAAATAAACCCTTTACTACTTAATATCTATCTATATGCCACAACATCTCAAATTGGAATTGCAACTTGCTAAGTTAAATGTCAGGGAAAAATTCTTTAGTGTCAGAGTGATTCAGTAATGGAAGTTACCACCGGAGACGGTGAATAAGACGACAGTAAACAGATTCAAGAGCAGTATCGACGAGTACATACTGAAGACGATGACCATATGAGCTACTAAGGGCTATCCGCCTTCTGGCTTCGTCTCTGCAATTCAGGTAAATTCAGGTAAATCTGTCATATAAATGAGCATATCAGTGTAGAGTCTGACCCCTTGTTTACAGAGAATCAATGATATTTTTGATACAAAGAAAATCAAACTAGTTGAAATATAGGTATGTTAGCTTTAGATGAGGTAAAAATCAAAGAGGGTCTGGTTTGGGAGCCAAACACCAACAATTAACAAGTTAGTAGTGTAGTAGTACTTGATTCTAAATGGTTCCGTGAAAATTTCGCCTACTGAGATGACTGACATCCAAGGCTACACGACGTTCTCCCGGGCACGCGCAGAGCGATCGGGAGGTGGAGTTGCAGTTTACGTTAGGGAGGACATCCCTTCGTGTGCCCTGGACATCACCGTCCCTGAGGAGTTGGAATGCACCTGGGTGAACGTACGACCCCATCGTCTCCCAAGGAAGGTATCCTGTCTGGCTGTTTGCGCCGTGTACTCACCTCCAGACTCTCCCACAGTGAGTTACTTATTGACCACTTGGTGAACACTGTCGACTACCTCCAAGTTAAGTACCCATACATAGGGATAATTATTGGTGGTGATTTCAACCGTGTTGATGTTAACAGACTTTGTATGTCTCATAACCTTCGGCAAGTTGTTGATCGTCCCACAAGAGATGAGGCTATCCTTGACCTCATCATAACTAACTTGAAATCCTTCTATGTATCTCCGTGTACAGCAGATCCCCTTGCCACAAGTGATCATAACACTGTCATTATGCATGCAAAAGGTACACATGTGACGAACAAGATGTCCAAAAGAGTCTGTCGACCCTTTCCTGACTCATGCATTCGCCATTTCGGCCAGTGGATCACTACTTATGACTGGGGAGAAGTTTCTTCCGCTCTCACTACATCCGAGAAGTCCCGGGCTTTTTACAGTACCCTGAAAGCCAAGATCGACCAGTTCTTCCCTGTAAAGCATATCCGACTACACCAACACGACAAACCATGGATCACACCCGCCATCAAATCAATGATCCAACAACGCCAACAAGCCTTCGCGAACAATGACAAAACTTCATGGAAGAAACTCAGAAATAGTGTGCAGCGGAAGATCAGCGTATCCAAAAGTAAATACTACAATACAAACGTCGAAACTTTGAAGAAAGAGGATCCTGCCTTGTGGCATAAACAGATAAAAACTATGACCAACTCTACCCGTACTGAACCCGTCATTCACATTGACGGTCTGGACCCACGAGACAAACGCGGTACTGCCAACGCAATAAACAAAGAACTTGCATCTGTGATCAACTCTCTACCTCCGCTGGACCCAGCAGTGCTACCTTCCTACCTGCCATCCCTCCAACCACCTACTGTAAGTGTTTGGGAGGTGTACAGGAAACTTCAACAAGTCAAGGTACGGAAGGCGGCAGGACCAGACGGAATTCCTGGTAAATTGATCCGCGAATTCGCCTTTGAATTAAGTGTGCCGCTCGCAGATGTAATCAACTCTTCACTCCAGCAAGGCTCAGTGCCAGAAGAATGGAAAAACGCTACTGTTATTCCTCTCCCCAAGACGAAACCGCCGTCCATAAAGGAACTTCGTCCCATTTCACTAACATCGCTTCTGAGTAAAGTTGCTGAGAACTTCATCTGCCAGTGGACCTTGACAGACATCATCCCGCGTATTGATACCCAACAGTTTGGAGGTATAAAAGGTAGATCCACAACCCACTGCCTTCTAGACATGACACACACTATGTTTAAGGCTTGCGACAAACCCAACACCATCTGCACCCTCGTCTCTACGGACTATAGTAAAGCCATTTGACAGAGTCAGTCACACTGTCGCCATCTGTCGCTTACTAGACCTCGGGCTACGGCCTTCCATAGCCAGATGGATTACTGACTTTCTCACCAACAGATGCCAGGTAGTGCGCTATCACGGGGCCCTCTCTGACAGTGTACCGGTCACTTGTGGTCTGCCACAGGGTACGTTATTGGGCCCACTTATTTTCACCGCTTATATTAACAGTGCAGCACAACAAGCGGTCTCGAGGCGCTGGAAGTTTGTAGACGACCTAAACTTACTGGAAGTACGAAACCCACCTACAAGTTCCTCTCATTTGCAACAAGACCTGACTGACTTAGACAACTGGTCAAAGGAAAGCCACATGATGCTGCACCCTGGGAAGTGTAAAGCTATGTATGTCTACTTCAGTAAAGCTTTGCACATCCCACGGCCTCTAACGATCAACAATGTTGTACTTCAGGAAGTCAGCTCCATGAAGATTCTAGGGATCCACCTCCAAGCAAACTTGAAGTGGAACATACATGTTGACACGATTTACCACAAAGCCAGCCAAAGGCTATACCTCTTGTGCAAACTGAAACACTTCCACCTTCCCATTGAAGACCTTGTGTCTGTCTACATCTCCTACATCCGCCCAGTCATGGAATACGGGGCACCCGTATGGCATTCCGGACTCTCTAACTCCCTCAGCAACAAAATTGAGAAAGTACAACGTAGGGCCTTGGGGATCATCCTGGGAGCCAGCTTCACGTCGTACTCTACGGCATGCGCGCAACTTGGTCTTCCTACACTCTACGCACGGCGCCACGAACTGACTACAAAATTCGCCAAATCCCTTGAACAGTCTGACCAGTACAGACATTTACTACCACCGTTACGGGGGGAAGTGAGTGGAAGAAAAACTAGGTCATCTCACAAACTCGATAGTATCCACTGCAAATCAGAAAGATAACTCTAGTGCAATACCTCACATGGTGCGACTGTTGAACTTGTAAGAAAAAAAAACTGCCCTATTCTAAATTATATTGTATAATGTGTCTTCATGAGATCTTTTAAATATTTTAAATTTGTTATTGTGTAATTTAGCTACAGTATAACTACGCTTTTAATATTGTACCCTATACAGTTAATGTTTTTATCATCTGTTGTGGAACCCCCACGCAATTCAGTCTGTGACTGCCATGTGGGAACCATTGTTATGTGTTTTACATGAAACAAATAAACCAGTATTATAAATGGGATACAGGCATGTTATAATGTAAACATCAGGGAAACTGTATGTTAAAACATCCTTTCTCCGATATGTGGAACAATATGTGCATTTTCCTCATGTTCACAAGTTTAATCTACACAGGAGGAATACTGGATGGAATGTAATTAAGAAGTTAGCACCTTGTCGAAAACAATGGCAACATTTAAAGATATGTTTCTCTTAATATATGGAGGATAGCAAGTTTAGCAAAGGTGATTCTGAGGTAAAAGTATACGTTGTGCCAACTTCTAGAATCAAGAAGTTCCATTGCTGCGCCTCGGTGAGCCCAGGGCTGAAGCTGGCAGTAACACTTCGTTTCTTATCTTCAAGAAATTCGTACGCAAGCCTTGGGTACAGTTTCCGCATTGCACCAAACACAATATCCTTGTTTTTGCCAGAAGTGTACATGTAATTGTGGAGGAATATAAGCTTGAACAATCTATCTAACCCTGATGGCTCAATATATGTGGCTGATGACAGCCCCCAGCCCGTACATCGGCTGGGCCATGGGGAAGCTCCCGGCCCAAACACCGGCCGGGGAGAATAGATGCCCCCCTCCCCGCCACCCATGGCCACCACCACCACGTTCTCCATCTACCCACCACCACTACTGCACAGCCACTCAGACAGCATACAATAGCCTTCCTGAAAGGCATTAAACTATGATATATTCTCTACAACCTGTGTTCATTGTGGCTTAAGCGTTCCTGTGGCTTAAGCTTTCATGTGGCTCAAGCGCACAAGCGTGTCTATGCGTACACTTGTAATAAAACTGCGGAAATGCAAGCATCTAATGACTTTGAGATGCTTTAAAAACAAAAAAAATATGCCTACCAACAATGGTGCAAATACACCGAAATATAAGTCAACTATCATCTAACATTCAAGATGAAACTCCTCTTGCAAAGGCCAATTGCTGAAGGCACACACAGGAAAGGCAATTATTTCAAGCTGTTGAGAAATATCACTCCTTCCAGGACCCAGACCTCTATTGACTCACCACTGAATCCGAGTAATACCGAGAAGAACCCAACTCCACCCAACCATGTGACGACGATTACAGAACGATCACATCACAAGAGATATCCAAAGATACTGCACGGTCTAATTGACGTAGCCAATATTAAAGCAGACCTAAAGGCGTGGAAAGTTAATCAAGAGGGACAGAAGGGCTAAGTTGGGAAAAAAATAACCGAAGAATGTCTCTTGCGGTGGTAAAAAGGAAAGCTGTACGAAGAAGAGACACGACCTGGACAAGTCACCACAATAAAGAAAACGCTAAGTGCACTGTCCAGTGTGAATCCTTTACATCTATGGAGGTTACCGCTGCCATCATGTTCTGTTTGGTGGTCTATGGCCTGTTTTAAAGTAGACCGGACCAAACAAAAAATAGTACCCCCTAAAAAGGGGCGCACAAAACGATAAATAAACCACTCTACCTGGTGAGACAACTATCTCAGCCAAGCAACGTAAGCACAAGGACCCACCGACACATCACAAGCATGCATGGTCTGCTTTTAATGGTAGACCAAACCAAACAAAAAATAGTAGCCCCTAAAAAGGGGCGCACAAAACGATAAATAAACCGCTCTACCTGGTGAGACAACTATGTCATCTCAGCCAGGTATACGTAAGCACAAGGACCCACCGACACATCACAAGCATGCATGGTCTATGGCCTGTTTAATGGTAGACCGGACCNGAAGAACCCAACTCCACCCAACCATGTGACGACGATTACAGAACGATCACATCACAAGAGATATCCAAAGATACTGCACGGTCTAATTGACGTAGCCAATATTAAAGCAGACCTAAAGGCGTGGAAAGTTAATCAAGAGGGACAGAAGGGCTAAGTTGGGAAAAAAATAACCGAAGAATGTCTCTTGCGGTGGTAAAAAGGAAAGCTGTACGAAGAAGAGACACGACCTGGACAAGTCACCACAATAAAGAAAACACTAAGTGCACTGTACAGTGTGAATCCTTTACATCTATGGAGGTTACCGCTACCATCATGTTCTGTTTGGTGGTCTATGGCCTGTTTTATGGTAGACCGGACCAAACAAAAAATAGTAGCCCCTAAAAAGGGGTGCACAAAACGATAAATAAACCGCTCTACCTGGTGAGACAACTATGTCATCTTAGCCAGGTAAGCACAAGGACCCACCGACACATCACAAGCATGCATGGTCTATGGCTGTAGTATCAAGTACGAATGACACAGAAATGAGCCGACCCCCAAGTTTCATTCTGCGCGGCGGAATAATACAAATTTACAGAATGCGATCCAAACTGTGGACACGCAGCTGTTCTGTTGCGTCACAGTCAGTGGCAGAGTATTTTCATGCGCTTACAGAAAATAGTGCCCAACGATTATATATAGAAATTATATCATCCTTTCATCTATGCTTGGTGATTTAGGATTTAAAAAAAGTGCAATTGTATTCTGCTTAGTAATACTCTAGTTTTCATTTCAATGGGTTGATCCATGGTTACTGTTTTAAGTTGGGGGCTTGTAAAATCAGGTCAAATACGTTATCGACTGAGCCAATAGGAAATGCCCGCGTTTTTGGCGCGCTTTGTTGTAATCAGATATGCTCACACCTGGTCATGCAGCTGGGCCCGGCTGTTGTACTGCATCACTGCCAATGGCAGACAGTTTCCGTGCGCCTACAGAAAATAGTACCCAACAGCCAACTATTTGATACATGATTGTAAGCCACGAATATTTACTTCTTAGTAGCTTTTATACGTAAGCTCAGTGTTAGCTGACTAAATCGCAAATTTTCATTTTCATTTTCACTTTAAAAGCTGGTTAGACATTTACGCGGATTTATATTAACGAGCACTTCGGTCGTCTCTGAAGACTCCCCTTCCAGTTTAGCTGCCACATCGTCGGATGTGGAGGTCACAGAAGCACCTATTTTGGTGGACTTTGAGTTTTGGGATCCAAATATGTACCAATTTTGCTTGCCCTAGTTTTATGTCAATAGGGTAGTTCATGGTTTCTGTTTTAAACTGCAGCTTGTAAAGTCAATGTTTTTGTGAGGGTCTACTTTTACCAAGTGTTGGTAGGTTGTCATTATCGTCCTTGGTGAAAACTGAGCTGAACTGGTCCCATAAGGCTTCTGCCTTCACTCTAGGATCAGGTGTCAAGATTCCTTTGTGCCTCATGGCCGCTGTGTTGGTTGAATCTTGTTTGAAAGCTTTGATGTAATTCTAAAAGGCTTTGAGGTTTTCCTGGATGTTTTCTTCAAGGTATGTTGACACATACTCGGTGTGCCTACTTTATTCTTTGTTTAACTCCCTTCCTGCATGATTTAAACTTTTGATTAGGCCGCTTGCTTGTTACTTGTTACTTTTCTTGGCTTTAGTGTATAGTTTATCCCTGTTCCTCACGGCCCTCTTGATTTTGAGGTGTAATCCATGGTTGTTTCTTGCTGTCTCTCTTCCGTGGGATGTTTGTTGCCGATGTAAAGAGAGTTGTTTTGAAATCCTCCCAGTTCTCTAAGACTGTTCTTGACTGTGCCTTTCCGTCAAGAAGTTGGTGGACAGAGTCCAAAGACCAGAAAGGGATCGCTTTAACATTCGTAATAGTTGGTTATAGCAAAACTAATGTGACGTTTGGTCGCACACACTTAACTGGCTCTTGTGCCAGTAACAATTGTACCGGTGACACCGTTTGGATATGAAGAATGTGTCCATAACTGCCATATCATTTCGGAGGCAGTAATAAGCATGTCAAAAGTAAGTTGGAGTCCACAATACTGCAGGGAGGCATGAACATGTGGAAACATAGTTACATCTGTGGCCGAAATTTGCTCGACAATTCTGAGGTATTCGTACCAGACAAGGATGTTATAGATTTTGGTCTCTACTAAGGCGTCTCCTGGGATAAAAACAAAACAAAATGTTAAGCTGTTGCCATGCACATGTTAAAAGTCTCTTATCACTATGACGCGCTGTCACCATTCTTACAAATATACAGAATTGCAGTTGATATGTTGTAAGACAATGTCTATACTCATATCTTTGGGGTGGAAAGCGTCGATCCTGTGTCCCCGGTGTCTACTGTATCCAACATCCGATACGTACTTCGTACTCGCCCAATGCCTATCCAGCTTGTTTTTAAATTCGTTCACGGACCTGGCTTCCTCCACTGACTGTGGTAGGCAGTTCCAACACTATTCTCATGTATAAAGGACTGGTCCTGTTTCTGACTAAAGGCACTTTAACCTTGTAGGGATACCCTCTTGTTGTGCACTCAGTTGGCATAAACTGAAATAAAGAAATTTTCCATTGGAATTCTTTCTAGCCCCCTAATCAGCTTTAAAAAATTGTATCAGATCTCCACGCCGTCTTCTGTACTGTTAATGTTTCCCAACGGGATTATCCATCATTATATCATACATACTGAGCATTACTTCAAACAAATGATAATGCTTAGTAACTAACCACCTTTACTTGAGATGAAAGATGAAAATAGAAAGAAGACAGACATTGGTGTTTCTCCAAAATATTAAAGTCTTTATTTTCGTTTCTTTTCCTTCAAGAACAATAACAGAAATATAATTAATAATACAACCAAGGCTAAATGTACATAGTTTCAGTTACGTGTTATCTTTAGTTTACCCATGTCCAGGTTGTCCAAGTCCCTTCTGGTCACGGCCTAATGAAAACATGAAGGAAACGAAATTAACAACTTCATGCACATAAATAACTTGTACAAAGTACCAAGTAAGTAGCATTTTTAAGGCTAGAAATTGCTTTAATGATCTCATTACTAAGAATTGGGTTGTCGAGGGGGTTTTCTTTTAAATCGTTCTCTAACTTTAATAATTTGTTTTTTATTTCCATTTCAAAGCTGCTGGGTGATATTGAAACGTTGGGGCCGGGGGTGGATTCTTTACCATAAAGGTTTTTGAAGTGTGAATGGAGTTTTTCATCAGAGATTAGTTCTTGTGTATTTATATTACTAGTGCTGTTGGATTTGAAGTCTTTTAGAAGTGACCAAAATGATGAAGGGTTGTTGTCAAAGTAAGAGTTGAGTTGTTTTAGAATATTATTTTTGAAGTCTTTTTTGGTTTTGCGTATAAGTCTTGTGTACATTTTTTTCTTATTGAAATAGGAACCTCTGAGGGAAGGATTGCGAGGGTCTTTCGAGAGTAGTCTACCTAAGTTTTTTAGTTCTTGTCTGGCCGATGCGCATGATTGGTCGAACCATCTTTTTCTACTCTTTTGTTTCTTGCACTGCTGTTTTCGTTTTTTTGTTATGCGCAAGGACAAAGAATTTCTTCCGGCCTCCTGCAGCGGGGTTATAAAGTCCTGTAACGCAGTGTCTAAAGATTCTGGTGTCGACTGGTAATTATTATGCATAAATTTGTTAATTTTTGATGAGAACAATGTTGAATTGATTATTTTGACAAACTTTTCTTTTGAGTCTGTATTCCAGATAAATTTATGAAAAGGCCGTGTTGGTAATTTAGATTCACTTTGTTTAGGTAAGTTGGGGTTGTTCTCTAGCAATAAAGAAAGTTTGCAGTGGTCGGAAAATGGCGATAACGTGTGAACATGAAAGAACGTTGTTTTACGGAGTAGGATGGTTTCACTTGCTAAAACATAATCAACAACACTACAACCGTTTGGTTGGTAGCATGTTGGCTTCCCAAGGAGGTCGCCGGGTGTTCTACCGTTTAATATTCTAAGTTTACTGTTAATACAAAGATCTATTAGATTTTTTCCAAATGCGGAACTTTGACCATCATCCATGGTAGCCCTGGGGAGGGGGTGATCAAAATTATAGTCTATGGGCAGCGTTTGTGTGTCTAAAGGAGAATCATCTATTATATAGTCGTTTAGGGTTCCTACTCGCGCATTTAGATCGCCTCCCACCAGTATTTCTCCGAAATTGCTAAAATGTGAAATTTCATTTTCTAGAACGTCAAAAATATCATACGTTCTATTGGTGTGTATGGTAGATCCGAGTGGACTTAAATATACAGAGGCCAAGTAAATGTCTTTATCATAATTAAACAATTTTCT
>NW_017804405.1:0-11234 GCF_001625305.1 Branchiostoma belcheri
ATTTTTTTCTCCCTAAATGCTCTGATGATATTTGTACATATCAATCCGTATTACTATTATGGTATGATAAAGCACCTAAAGAGGTAGGATCTAAGATAAGGTCTAAGGTATAATAGAAATAGCCTGAATTGGATTGATATGTACAAAAATAATATATCAGAGCATTAAGGGAGGAAAAATTATCATTACGTAATTGTTCTGTACAATTTAGTTTAAACTCCCCTTATAGCTTAAAATCAACGAATACACATTGATAAATATGGAACACTTTAGAAATTAAAATTTCTGCACAGCCAAAATTCTTTTACACCTATTATTGCCTCTCGGTTCGGTTGAGTGGAGCATTAAAGCCGGCTGCTAGCCGTGGTCGGTATGCTTCATCCTCTGATTCTTGGAGGCACTGTTGACATGAATATGTAGTGCACATTCTACTTAAAATGCAGTTTTCCTGGGATATAGAACATGTAATCTCGAGCCCCATAGCATATTCTCTGTCGAAATATGACTAAGAAGACCTTACCAGAGTAGACAGTTGTTGCTCCAGAGGGACAAGTCTTCCTGCCCCAGCGGACATAAACAGCGCCACCTGTTAAGCATAACAATTAGGTAAGTGATAATGAAGTTCTCTACCATTTTATTGCCAAAATCAAATAAAGATCATATTGACAGTGGAGTATACCACATCTATTGATGTGTTTATAGCACGGTGGTACGTATATATTGTAACTATAACATCCTTGAACAGATCTAAGCGCACAACATACTCACCTAATCCGTTTGTCCCTTGTGCGCCTTTCTGACCTTTGGCCCCTTGATGACCTTGCAGTCCAGTGTCTCCTTTCTGTCCAGGCTCACCCTGTAAAAATCAGATCAAACATAATCACATTTAATGGTCAACTATTGACAACGCATTGCGCCATCAAATGAAGTTCAAGTTTCATTTTGGACACTTATTTATTCATTTATAATTATATCTTATAAATTAGTCAGCAATTACTTCATCTTTCGAAAGGGAAGGATGTCTACTATACCGTATAGTACACGTACTACCACATGTGTACTATTTATTCATGTAAAGAAGAAATTTCAAGAAAGTCGTCTTTTTCTTATAGACGAATAGAACACATCAGTAATCTCAAGACAGACAAGTTTGATTTTAACAACAATTTGAAACAAATCAGTGATGACTCCGGGACGTTTCAGCGCACCTTCAGCCCGGGTGCTCCCGCCATTCCGTCCCGTCCGTCCCGTCCGTCCCGTCCCGGCTGGTTCTCACAACAACCTGTCAAGGAGCGGGGTTAGAATGGGGCCTAATTCAATCTTATCTTGTAGTAGATCTAGAAGAAACACGGTTAGGCAACATATTCTATATTTTGGCAAGTACAAACTTAAAATCTGTACATTGAAACGTGTATGTGGATTTTATTACCTTACTAAAGGAAATGGTGGATAGCTGCGTGCTTTGAATTGCTACTGAGATAATTTAGGCAATAGTGCACATTATAAGAGTACAATTCTTTTCTGAATTATATACATCGGAATTGTTCTACAGATCAATTATATTTTATTAGTTCATGTGTAGAAACCCAGACACATTCTTTGGGTCAGAGAGAATAGAGTAGATTTTCCAAGCAGACGAAAATTGGTGGCGAAATTGTAACTGTCTGGCAAATGGCCAATTTCATTCTGTCTTTGCACAACCACCAAAGCAAAGATCTGCTTGGAGATGAAACAGAGTATGCCTTATACTAAATGTACTCTACCTGACCCAGACGGGAGTCGAACCCAGTTAGGCGAATCTCTCTTGGAGCGCCTGTGCGCAAGTCCTCCCACCGTGGCGTTGTTGTTCTGTCCCCCGGTGTCAGCCTCGCCGCCGTGCCCAGACTGTCCTCCCTCAGGGCTCTGCACAGAACCGGTCCAGCAGGAAGGAATACCACAAGTCAGTACGTCATGTTTACCGCTGTACTAGCTGAGGTTTAGTAGACAAAATATTGGAAAACAAAACGAATTCGCGAAAACGCAAGCTACGTTGGCAAAAAAGGCATTGAAGAATCTTTGAACGTGGTAGTAGAACTGATGGGAATGACAAGAACTGTGGTAGGAATACTGTCAGTATAAAAGATACAAAGGTCGTGTCGTAACTGTATATTATATATGCCTATAGCACTATCTCTCAGTGCGGTAAATGTGACTACTTACATGGGACATTTGTTGTTGTTCGGCGTAGTTTGGTGGGAAAGTCGCGCCTCGGACCTGTGTTTCCAGCACGACAATCCTCTCCCTCAGAGACAGGACCTCCTCTTGGTCTTTCTCGGCCCGAGCTTGGAGTTTCGCCATCTCGTCGTGGTCTCTCTCGGCCCTAGCAACTAGGATGGTCACCTTTTCTTGCAGTTTAGCCATGTCGTCGTGGTCTCTCTGAGCCTGGGCTTGGAGCTTGATTATCTCTGCGTCGCTTTTCTCTTCGTTTGTCGCAAGGGAGATTACCTTTTCTTGCAGTTTAGCCATCTCGTCGTGGTCCCTCTCCACATTGGCCCGGAGATTCCCCATCTCATGACCGATGTTCTGCACGATCACGGCCAGCACCACGGCGGAAACAAACACCGCGGCGGCGCCGAGAACACCTACGAGCGATCCGAGCGGGCCGCCCGTGCGTTCCCGGCGGGTGCTCCTCTCCGGCATGAGGTGACCGTAAGGGAGCTTCTCCGACGTCATTCTCCACCGTAACGATAGTTAGTAAAGGTAAATAAGGCCTAGTGTGGTTCAAGACGGAGACAAAAATCGTCCCAACCGACAGTTTGGACGGCTTTGATCCCAATGAGTAAACAAACCATGTGCGCATGTATAAATTATACCAAGTCAATTAACTCGGATAACTACTCTCCGACTATTGTGCTTGTAGATGACCTGGCCGGTCACTTGCAACATCCCCAGGCAAGACTGAATATCAATGAGGCAATTTGGAACTTAACATTTGAACTATATATCTAAAAGCGTAGAATATTTTGCCACGGCGTCTCAATGTGTAGACCACAGAACCTTCAAATTCTGTACAAGAAATTTTGAGGGGATAAGATATGCGATGTAAGCATCACTGTTTTTCCCAGTCGCATGTTAATTATCTATAATCCGTTCTGAAGACACATCTTCTACCATGTACCAATTGTAGTTCTTATATTACTTTTACCATATTATACCAACTTACAGTTCGTATCTATAGATCTGTATGATAGATTGTTTACTAACTGACTTAAGTTTGCTCCTCATTACAGTCAGTGACCATGTTACTCATCATTAGTACCAGTTGTCTAAACCTGTGGGTCTGACGTCTGCCACTGCAGTTGTTCTCAATACTGACAGATGGCGTGCATGTACTTCGCCATTCCCCCTTTTAGAAATATGGGTAAAACTTATGAAATACTCATGAGGCCCAGAGTTCATGGGGGTTTATTATTTTTGCTTAAGACGGCTTGCTGTGCACAAACAAGTGGTACCTAATCTTTATCTAATATATGATAGCAAAGGAAACAAGGAATCTGAGATTTTAAACCTCCAGGAAATATACAACGCATGATGATCATAACGACTGTCTAAAATTTTGGATATCACATGAACATCAATGTGCTACTAGGAAAAGCTGGGCGACGTCACAGTCATAATCCACAATACAGGATAACACACACACACACACACACACACACACACACGTACACATACAAACACACACACCTTTCTATTTTTTTCACCGTACTTTCTTGTTCAGTTTTTTTTTCCAAATTTATAGCCTGCACTTCTGTGTTGACTACAAGCGCTACCCTCAAAGTTATGAACTTCTATTGAAGACGTCCTTCCGAGGAAGGGTTTTGTGAGAGATTTAGATTTTCATGTTCGCAGCTGTTTCTCGCGTTTGGGTGGACGGATTCTTTTGGGACTCGGTATATGTTTTGCTATTGGGCTGCAGATGATGCACGTTCTTTTGTTTTTATTACCTTCGCCAAGAAGGTTATGTTTTCAGGGGCGTTCGTGTATGTGTGTGTGTGTGTGTGTGTGTGTCTGTCAACACGATAACTTGAGAAGGTCTTGATGGATTGTCTTGATACTTGGTAGGTGGGTAGGTCTTGATGAGACCTCAAAATGATTAGATTTTGGGCCACCTGGCGGCTTGTCATGGTACTGCAGCAGAACTTCCGGTTTTGATATCTCATGATCCAGACATGCTAGGGGGACGAAATTTAGTTGGTAGATAGCTCTTGTGCTAGGAATAAAGTGACATGAGTTTGAGCCCCCTAGCGGCTTGCTCTAGAACTGCAGGGGGGTTTAATGGACAAATGTTTAAAGGGGGATAACTCAAGAACCGATTGATGGATCATCGTGATTTTTGGTATGTAGGTAGCTTGAGTGATGCTTGACATAATGATATTACAATTATGCAAATATGGATGTAATTTGCATAATTAATGAGGAAATTCTATTTATCAGCTGCATTCCATAATAGGAAGTTCAAGCTTGTGACATATGTTATTAAGAATGAGAGAAACACAGGCAGATATCGATCATGCAAATGAAGACTTAATTTGCATAATTAATGAGAAAATATTATAATTGCATAGTGGTAACTGCCTGGAATTTTATACTTGGGGTGTTTGAAAGTTAAGTTAAGGTGAACATAATTAAACATAACTTATTCAAATAAGGACCTCATTTGCATAATTTATGAGAAAATGTCATCATGGCATTCTTTGTTAAGATAAGACTGTCTTTTGGTGGAGAATTTGATCAACAGATATAATTCATGCAATTGAGGATCCTATTTGCATAATTAGGGGGATTAAGATATAATTTCTTAATCATAAAAGCTAACATCATTTGGCGAAGGTATGAGATCGTGGAACTCTAGTTGTATATGTGTTTTCGAGCGTGAAAATTGTGCCTTTTGGTGGCCCCAGAACACCCCTTTGAGCGCCAAAGTGGTCGCTACCATTCACCTTTGGCGTGTGTCGGTCTTGTCTACGAAGCTGACCTCTCGCACAGAGGGGTGTGCGGTCTCGATAAATTCTTTGTTTAAAACCCTAGTCTGCAGATGAAAATGTTGACCTCTGTTAACACAACCAGGAACGCCAAATCTAACACATAAAATTCAACACCATCAACTATACATAACAAACAACATAGAAGTACACATGGAACAATAGATATACATGGAGCTAGTGTGACGAATACAGAGTTCACTTGGTGCAGACGACACAGGTGAGTTCCCTTCCTTCCACGTAGTGGGGACACGGCAGGGACCCACAGCGGGCTTCCACGGGGTAGAACAGCGCTCCGTCCTGGTTGGCGTGTCCGCCCTGCATCACCTCTGGCTGTTCATCCACGCAGACGAACTCTTTAGAGCCGGCGTGGTTGTGGCGTTCAGCCATGAGGTAGCCATGGTACTCGCGGGTCCAGCCGCTATAACAGGTGTTACGGGCGGGGATCATTAACTTACTGCCCCGGGTTGGGACGTAGCAGACCGCACACGGGACGTTGTGATTGTGAAGGGAGGTGGAGCCGAACGGGACGTTTGTGCCCAACTGGTACTCAGCGCCAAACATGAAAGCCCTGAACTCGTTGACTCCATCTTGGTACCGTCCCCACTGTGGGTCGGTCGGCAGACACTGGTAGTTGGTCCCGCCGCCGGGGTGGTCGTACCATTCACCTCCTGCAACACCTGAATGGAAACACACAGATCAAACAATCATCACACTCTGTAGACAAGAATACAGCACAGTATTATCGAAGGAAAACAATCCATCCTACATTTTTGTACATTACATATCAAGTATATAAGTTATAACGTTGTACTTGAACCTATTTATTACAATTCCGTAATGACAATTTTTGCTCCCTTAATACTGTGATGATATTTGTATTGTACATATCCACCCAATTCAGACAGTATTACTATTATATGGTATGATAAAGCACCTAAAGCGGGAGGATCTAAGGTAAGGTCTAAGGTATAATAGAAATAGCATGAATTGGGTTGATATGTACAAAAATAATATCATCAGAGGAAAAAATATCATTACAGAATTGTTCTGTACAATGTAGTTTAAAATCCCCTTTTAGCTTAAAATCAACGAATACACATTGATAAATATGAAACATTTTAGAAATTAAAATTTCTGCACAGCCGATATTCTTTTATTGCCTCTCGTTCGGTTGAGTGGAACATTAAAGCCGGGTGCTAGCCGTGGTCGGTATGCTTCATCCTCTGATGGTTGGAGGCACTGTTGCCATGAATATGTAGTGCACATTCTAATTAAAATGCAGTTTTCCTGGAATATATATATACAGCATGTAATCTCGAGCTCCATAGTATATTCTCTGTCGAAATATGACTAAGAAGACCTTACCAGAGTAGACAGTTGTTGCTCCAGAGGGACAAGTCTTCCTTCCCCAGCGGACATAAACAGCGCCTCCTGTTAAGCATAACAATTAGGTAAGTGATAATGAAGTTTTCTACCATTCTATTGCCAGAATCAAATGAAAATCATATTGACAGTGAAGTATACCAGATCTATCGATAATCTATAGCACGGTGGTACGTATTCTTTAACTATAACATCCTTGAACAGATCTAAGCGCACAATATACTCACCTAATCCGTTTGTCCCTTGTGCGCCTTTCTGGCCTTTGGCCCCTTGATGACCTTGCAGTCCAATGTCTCCTTTCTGTCCAGACTCACCCTGTAAAAATCAGATCAAACATAATCACATCTTCATGGTCAACTATTGACAACACATTGCGCCATCAAATGAAGTTCAAGTTTCATTTTGGACACTTATTTATTCATTTATAATTATATCTTATAAATTAGTCAGCAATTACTTCATCTTTCGAGAGGGAAGGATGCCTACTATATCGTATAGTACACGTACTACCACATGTGTACTATTTATTCATATAAAGAAGAAATTTCAAGAAAGTCTTTTCTTATAGACGAATAGAACACATCAGTAATCTCAAGACAGACAAGTTTGATTTTAACAACAATTTGAAACAAATGAGTGATGACTCCGGGACGTTTCAGCGCACCTTCAGCCCGGGTGCTCCCGCCATTCCGTCCCGTCCGTCCCGCCCATCCCGTCCCGGCTGGTTCTCACAACCTGTCAAGGAGCGGAGTTAGACTGGGGTCTGATTCAATCTTATCTTGTAGTAGATCTAGCTGAAACACGGTTAGGCAACATATTCTATATTTTGACAAATATAAACTTAAAATCTGTACATTGTGGGTCGTGTGGCGCAACGGCAGCGTGCGCGACTAGGAATCAAGAGGTCCCTGGTTCGAGTCCTTGGGAAAGGCACTTTACACGACGTTCCCCACTAGACTCAAGTGAAAATGAGTATTGTCTGTCCAGCATTCGTTTCTATGTGCGGGACACAACACCAGCAACAGCTGCCTCTGTTTCGCGTGTATTGCATTGTTGCAATTTCAATAGAATCAAAATCAAATTATTAGTTCGTGTGTAGAAACCCAGACACATTCTTTAGGTTAGAGAGAACAGAGTAGATCTTTTGGTGGCGAAATGATAACAGTCTGGCAAATGGCCAATTTCATTCTGTCTTTGCTCAGCCACCAAAGTAAAGATCTGCTTGGAGATGAAACAGAGTACGCCTGAAAATAAATGTACTCTACCTGATCCAGACGGGAGTCTGACCCAGTTGGGCGAATCTCTCTTGGAGCGCCTGTGCGCAAGTCCTCCCACCGTGGCGTTGTTGTTCTGTCCCCCGGTGTCAGCCTCGCCGACGTGCCCAGACTGTCCTCCCTCAGGGCTCTGCACAGAACCGGTCCAGTAGGAAGGAATACCACAAGTCAGTACGTCATGTTTACCGCTGTACTAGCTGAGGTTTAGTGAACAAAATATTGGAAAACAAAACGAATTCGCGAAAACGCAAGCTACGTTGGCAAAAAAGGCATTGAAGAATCTTTGAACGTGGTAGTAGAACTGATGGGAATGACAAGAACTGTGGTAGGAATACTGTCAGTATAAAAGATACAAACGTCGTGTCGTAACTGTATATCAGTATATATGCCTATAGCACTATCTCTCAGTGCGGTAAATGTGACTACTTACATGGGACATTTGTTGTTGTTCAGCGTAGTTTGGCAGGAAAGTCGCGCCTCGGACCTGTGTTTCCAGCACGACGATCCTCTCCCTCAGAGACAGGACCTCCTCTTGGTCTTTCTCGGCCCGAGCTTGGAGTTTGGCCATGTCGTCGTGGTCTCTCTGAGCCTGGGCTTGCAGTTTACCAATCTCGTCGTGGTCTTTCTGAGCCTGGGCTTGCAGTTTACCAATCTCGTCGTGGTCTTTCTGAGCCTGGGCTTGGAGCTTGATTATCTCTGCGTCGCTTGTCTCGGCCTTTGTCGCGAGGGTGGCCACCTTTTCTTGCAGTTTAGCCATCTCGTCGTGGTCTTTCTGCCCCTGGGCTTGTAGTTTACCAATCTCGTCGTGGTCTTTCTGTGCCTGGGCTTGGAGCTTGATTATCTCTGCGTCGCTTTTCTCGGCCTTTTCTTGCAGTTTAGCCATGTCGTCGTGGTCTTTCTGAGCCTGGGCTTGCAGTTTAGCCAGGTCGTCGTGGTCTCTCTGAGCCTGGACTTGTAGTTTAGCCATCTCGTCGTGGTCCCTCTCCACCTTGGCCCGGAGATTCCCCATCTCATGCCCGATGTTCTGCACGATCACGGCCAGCACCACGGCGGAAACAAACACCGCGGCGGCGCCGAGAACACCTACGAGCGATCCGAGCGGGCCGCCCGTGCGTTCCCGGCGGGTGCTTCTCTCCGGCATGAGGTGACCGTAAGGGAGCTTCTCCGACGTCATTCTCCACCGTAACGATAGTTAGTAAAGGTAAATAAGGCCTTGTATGGTTTCAGACGAAGACAAATTCGTCCCAGCCGACAGTTTGGACGGCTCTCAGATCCCAATAAGTAAACAAACCAAGCGCGCATGTATAAATTATACCAAGTCAATTAACTCGGGTAACTACTCTCCGACTATTGTACTTGTAGATGACCTGGCCGGTCACTTGCAACATCCCCAGGCAAGACTGAATATCAATGAGACAATTCGGAACTTTACATTTGAACTATATATTTAAAAGCGTAGAATATTTTGCCACGGCGTCTCAATGTGTAGACCACAGAACCTTCAAATTCTGTAGAAGAAATTTTGAGGGGATTAGATTTGCAATGTAAGCATTACTGTTTTTCCCAGTCGCATGTTAATTATCTATAATCCGTTCTGAAGACACATCTTCTACCATGTACCAATTGTAGTTCTTATTATGGGTTCACCACACCACGAAGTGGTGTGGTGAAACCATATTGCTTTTTCTGATGTTTCTTCTCCTTCTCCTCCTTCTCCTGCCATTTTTTAAATGGATTCAGCTTCTTCATTTTAGGGACTAAGGTCCTGAAATTTGGAATGGAGGTACCGTGGGCAAATACCCCTAGGCGTTTTTTTTAATTTTTGTGATACAGGCTTTTAGAATGGTTTTATTTTAGTTTTTTGGCTGTGTTATAGCAAATGTATTACTGTGTCAGTGTGCCGTGTTTACCACGTCTGGGCATGAGTCATCACAATGGAATGCAGGGCATCAACCAATAGACATGCAGCTTTCCTCTATACTTCTTGCTGATTGGCTGTTGGGATTTAACTTGATTAACACCTGCACAGAGCATTTCCACCTGCACAGAGCATTTCTTGCTGATTGGCTGTTGGGATTTAACTTGATTAACACCTGCACAGAGCATTTCCATACTGACAGTATGTCTTTATTCAAGTGTTTTGGTAGGTATTTCAAGCTTTTCTGCTCCAGCATTGGAATGCGGGGCATGAACGTTTTTTTTTATTTTGAAAATCAACAGTTTGCATTATGCAATTAAAAATCCTAACCAATAAAGTAGGGAATAGCTATCCAACTGTTGTTTTAGTTGTATGTTACTTCATATTATAGTTATATCAATGTAAATCATTGTTTTCCCTTGTGTTTCTCATTCTTTCCCTGCCATGTGGTAAAATGTGGTGAACCCATCGCTATATTTGCTCCAAAGCAAATATTGGCCTTTCTAGTATTACTTTTACCTTATTATACCAACTTACAGTTCTATAGATCAGTATGATAGATTGTTTACTAACTGGCTTAAGTTTGCTCCCCATTACAGTCAGTGACCATGTTAGTACCAGTAGTCTAAAACTGTGGGTCTGACGTCTGCTACTGCAGTTGTTCTCAATACTAACAGATGGCGTGCATGTACTTCGCCATTCCCCCTTTTAGAAATATGGGGAAAACTTATGAAATACTCATGAGGCCCAGAGTTCATTGGGGTTTATTATTTTTTCTTAATAAGCCTTACTGTGCACAAACAAGTGTCACTTAACCTTTATCTAATATATGATACCAAAGGAAACATGGAATCTGAGATTTTAAACCTCCGGGTAGTAGTTAACGCATGATGATCATAACGACTGCCTGAAATTTTTGATATCACATTAACATTAATGTAACGCTACAAGGAAAAGCTGGGCGATGTCACACTCATAATTCACAATACAGGATAACACACACACAAACACACACACACACACACACACACACACAAAGTTTTTTTTCACCGTACTTTCTTGTTCAGTTTTTTTTCTCCAATTTATGTGTTGACTACAAGCGCTACCCTCAATGTTGAACTTCTATTGAAGCTTGGCCGATTGGATACTGCCTTGTCACCGTAGTATCTGCCTGTACAGCAAAGGATAGTGATGAGGTCACTACTTTTTATACATAAGAATCAGGAAAATGTAAGACAAAAGTTGTCAAAAGTCAGCTACCAGAGTTTTAGACCATCAAAATCACACATTAGCAGGATACTGTCTAAGTTAAGTGTCCGGAAATTGTTTCTGGAACAACAGATATACATGCACCCCCATGAAACTCCTTCCTCTTCGCCCCCGCCGTTCTGCTTCGCCCCCGCCCCGTTCTGCTTCGCCCCCGCAAAAAATCTGCTTCGCCCCCGTCGTTCCTCTGCAAAATAACAATAAAGGCTGTGCCGCCAAATTTAAAGTAGCCCATGCTCCGGCAAACATTCTGGACCACCTTTCTGCCAAGTGGCGTTGCACAAATCCTTCCCATTCAAAAGTTTACCCCTACCTCACGGCCCGTCAGTGGTTCTTACGTTTATAAGTACTGGCGTTTATAAGTAC
>NW_017804405.1:12133-14174 GCF_001625305.1 Branchiostoma belcheri
GGGCTGAGTGTAATGTGTGCCTCCCAGCCACACCTGAATGGAAACGCACTGATCAAACAATCATCACCCTTGTCTGTATACAAAAAATACAGCACAGTATTATCGAAAGAAAATAATCGAGCCTACATTTTGTACATATATTTTCGTAGATAAACATCATAATGAATGGGGCTGTCCTCTCTGGTCGCGTCTGTAAAAGTGTATACATATGAAGTATATAACGTTGTACTTGAAGCTATTTATCACAATTCCGTAATGATAATTTTTGCTCCCTTAATGCTGTGATAATATTTGTACATATCCACCCAATTCAGACAGTATTACTATTATATGGTATGATAAAACACCTAAAGCGGGAGGATCTAAGATAAGGTCTAAGGCCATAGAAATACCCTGAATTGGATTGATATGTACAAAAATAATATATCAGAGCATTAAGGGAGGAAAAATATCATTACAGAATCGTTCTGTACAATGTAGTTTAAAATCCCCTTATAGTATAAAATCAACGAATACACATTGATAAATATTGAACATTTTAGAAATTAAAATGTCTGCACAGCCGATATTCTTTTACACCTATTATTGCCTCTCGGTTCGGTTGAGTGGAGCATTAAAGCCGGCTGCTAGCCGTGGTCGGTATGCTTCATCCTCTGATGGTTGGAGGCACTGTTGCCATGAATATGTAGTGCACATTCTAATTAAAATGCAGTTTTCCTGGGATATAGAACATGTAATCTCGAGCCCCATAGTATATTCTATGTCGAAATATGACTAAGAAGACCTTACCAGAGTAGACAATTGTTGCTTCTGAGGGACAAGTCTTCCTGCCCCAGCGGACATAAACAGCGCCTCCTGTTAAGCATAACAATTAGGTAAGCGATAATGAAGTTCTCTACCATTTTATTGCCAGAATCAAATAAAAATCATATTGACAGTGGAGTATACCACATCTATTGATGCGTTTATAGCACGGTGGTACGTATACTGTAACTATAACATCCTTGAACAGATCTAAGCGCACAACATACTCACCTAATCCGTTTGTCCCTTGTTCGCCTTTCTGGCCTTTGGCCCCTTGATGACCTTGCAGCCCAATGTCTCCTTTCTGTCCAGGCTCACCCTGTAAAAATCAGATCAAATATGTGACCACAAATGAAGTTTAAAAATCATTGATTTCATTTAGGACAATTTAATTCATTTATTATGTTTTATAAATTACTCATATATCATTTCATCTTTCGAGAGAGAAGGATGCCTACTATACTTACTACTACTATTTCTATAAAGAAGAAATATCAAGAAAGTCGTTTGTCTTTTTTTCTTATAGTCAAACAGAACACACCAGTAATCTAAAAACATTACAAAAGTCAAGTTTGATTCAAACGACAAACTAATGTTAAGCTTGCGATGGAAACATATGAGTGATGACTCCGGGACGTTTCAGCGCACCTTCAGCCCGGGTGCTCCCGCCATTCCGTCCCGTCCGTCCCGACCGTCCCGTCCCGGCTGGTTCTGACAACAACCTGTCAAGGAGCGGCGTTAGAATGGGCCTAATTCAATCTTAGATCTAATAGATCTAGAAGATACACGGTTAGGCAACATATTCTATATTTTGACAATATAAACTTAAAATCTGTACATTGTGGGTCGTGTGGCGCAACGACAGCGTGCGCGACTCGGAATCAAGAGGTCCCTGGTTCGAGTCCTTGGGAAAGGCACTTTACACGACTTTCCCCACTAGACTGTGAAAATGAGTATTGTCTGTCCAGTATTCGTTTCTATGTGCGGGACACAACACCAGCAACAGCTGCCTCTGTTTCGCCTGTATTGCATTGTTGCAATTTCAATAAAATCAAAATCAAATTATTACTTCGTGTATAGAAACCCAGACACATTCTTTAGGTTAGAGAGAACAGAGTAGATCTTTTGGTGGCGAAATGATAACAGTCTGGCAAATGGCCAATTTCATTCTGTCTTTGCTCAGCCACCAAAGTAAAGATCTGCTTGGAGATGAAACAGAGTATGCCTGAAAATAAAT
>NW_017804406.1:0-6703 GCF_001625305.1 Branchiostoma belcheri
GGTAGCTATAGCTGTGGCAGTTGCTTCTGTTGCATTCAATGTACTCAAGTTGTTGACCTCTTGCATTGGACTATCCTGAAAAAGCAAGAAGAAAATGTAAAACTAGAAAGATGACATTTGCAAAGCTAATGCGAAATATTAAACTTCAGATGGGGATCATGTAGCACAGCAAACTGCTCTCAGACTGTTTATTTTTACCTAAAAACATTCAATATATTATATGGTGACCAACCTCTCCATGCACCAGTTACCATGGTGACAGAGGTCTAGTAGTGTATGATTTCTTCTTTGTTTGGAGAAACAGCCTGATAGCAAAATTTGAAAAATAATAAAAACCTTTGTTGGTGGCCTTATGTAAAATTAACATTGAGCCCAGACAAAGATGTTGACCTTACCTTCTGGATGCCTGGGGTGTTGTGATAGACTCCTATGATGACTCCGGTGGTGATTCCTCCCACCAGAATCAGGACAACCACCAAAGCAATGAGAAGGCATCTTCGATTCACTACAAAACAGCCTTAAGTAATTTTTTTTTTTGTAAACAATTTTTCTTAAAAAAAAAAAACATATGCATGGCACAGGCACAGTAATGCAATAGGTAACCAGAAAATTAAGAATCAGAAAAAGAAAACATTGACAAAATATGCAATTAATGAAGAATTCCACACAGCCCATAGAGACTTAACAGTAATAGAATAAGTTAAGTAACATATAGCAAAATATACATAATCCTAAATAACAAAGTCTTTATACTGAGTTGTAGATATATAAAAGTGAATCAAAAGAAGACAAACAGTATTCAAAATAGCCTGTTTGGTAATAAATACAAATTAAACAAGGCACAAAGAATAGAAGAATGGATTAGACATTTAAATATTATCATTAGGGCTCCAAGCAATTACCAGGCTGAAAAATATCAGCAACTTGAAGGCCTAAAAATGCAAAATCAAAACTTCCAACTTTCAAAATCAAAACTTTCAACTTTCAAACTTTCAAATTGCAGGGCAGAAAAAAAAGTAATATTTCATTTGAAAAAAAAAATGTAAACATTTTACAGCATTTTGTACCTTAAGCAAAAACTTGTTCCCTATATACTGTAGGATTTAGACAGATTGTTGCAGATTATAACAACAGTAACTATTACAAAAATGAAAATTACTAACAAGCTAGACCCAGATCTTAAAGGCATTCAATGCGATTTCAGAGCAGCAAAACTGGAAATATTCTGAATAAGGCAATCTTTATGATATTGACACATACTGCTTCACATTAACACATTTCAATCATTATTTCATACTTTGGGTACAAACTCAAGGAAAAACAAGCCCCAAGATGAGTCCATTTTTCTTCAGAATTTTGGGTAGTTTTACTCCATGGGGGTCCATATACATTGGGGTAGTGTAGTTTCAACTCAGTATGCAGATAAGTGACTAGAATATTGACTTTAAAAAATCATGTTTCCAAGCCTTAAAAACTGCACTGGATGCCTTTAACAGTGTCATCATGAATGTTTGTCATCTTACCACAAAGGTTATCGGCCTGTTTTGGTCTGTATACCGGATTTGGAAGAAGTCCTCTTGCGTTTGGAGGATTGCAAAGCTTCTTTACATGTTCGGTGGTGTCAGGTCTAGAGTCATCTGAAGCATGTTGGCGAACGTTTGTTGAACCTCTGAGATAGGTTTCGTTCTCCCACATGTTTGTAACAGCATATGGTTCCATGTCACCATCACCAGTCACTTTACTGTTTGCCTTTGAAGCCTGGTGGTGAATGTTTTTTGTTTTGCTGAGATAGGCTTCATGATCCGACATGTTGGCAACAGCATAAGGTTCCATGTCACAGTCATCATTCACTGCACTGTCTGCTTGCATGGCCATCTTAACAGGAAGATTATTGGCATGTTTGGGGTTTGCTCTGTACCCTGGATTTTGATGAAGATCTGCTGGAGTCATTGGAGGATTGCAAAGCTTGTGTACATGTACAGTGGTGTCATGACCGGTGGTGTCATCTGAAGCCTGTTGGCGAATGTTTTTTGCTGCACTGAGATAGGCTTCGTTATCGGACATATTGGCAACAGCGTAAGGTTCCATGTCACAGTCATCATTCACTGTACTGTCTGCTTTGGAATCTTCTTCACTGTATCTAACAGCGTAAGGTTTGATGTCACCATCATCAGTCACTATACTGTCTGCTTTGGGTTCTTCCTCAATGTATCTAACAGCGTAAGGCATCGGATTGTTCTGTCCTCTGTTCATGGTGACTGTTGGCAAAGACAGGAGGAGAACAAAATGCAGAGCTCAAAATACTTGGTGCACGTGTACCTTAAGCCTCGGTCACAACCCGCCATACATGCTTTTTGTCCGTACGTTTTTGTGGGAGGCCATGTCTGCTACGTTTTTCTGAAAATGTGCATTGTACGCTCATAGGCTGTACAGGACACGCACGTCGCATGTATGAGTGGTGAATCCGCAGACCGTACGCATGAAAGGTTTTACATGCTCTTAAAGTTCTACGGCGTGTCTGCGTGTTCCCGAATCCGTAGGATTCCATACGGAGGCGGTACTCCCCACGCACGGATGCCCTACGTTTGCCCACATTTTTGCACGTAGACAGCACGCAGAAGCACATACGGCGGGTTGTGACCGTGGCTTTAGACTCACATTTGGAGCTGTACATGTGCACCCATTTTTTTTCAGTGGGTACAGCAGTGCACCCAAAATCTCTAGGTTTTTTGGTACATATCAAATGTAAAATAGCATACAGGAATTGGCATTTACAATGTAAGTGTCAGAAAAATGATACAATCTTTAATTTGTTATAATAGTACTTGTTTAAGATTGTGAAGTTATCTCCCATTTCAGATCCAAGCTCAGAACTAGAGGACAGCAGTAAGATCTGTAATCAGGTTTTGTTTTATATGGTACACCCAAATACATTTTTAATTAGTGCACCTACTTATTAATTTTTTAGGTTGGTCTAAATGCATCTAACCTGGCACTGTACTGGATATATGCAGGTTTATAGTGCAGGTAAAATTGGAGCTGTGGAGGTATTTCTGATCAATATCTTCCTGCACCTAACCTGCACTGGTCCATGTAATTGGTATATGCAGGTTAGTGTAGTGCAAGTAAATTGGAGCTGTACAGGTATTTCTACCAACAGGACCTGCACTGTGGGTCCATGGCAAAACCAGCCCAAACACTAACTTAGGGGAAAAGACATTTGACAAGCTGTGGTCAAAGTCCTGGGTGAAAAAAGAGCTAACTGATTCAGGCACAGGGTATTTGTTCATCATCCCTGCACACATTTACTAGTAGATTGTTCAAGAAAATGACCTGTTACATGTAGGAGAAAAGCAGGTCTGATCCAGATAATTATGTAAACATTGTATGAGGCAGACTAATTATGAGATTGTGAAGTGTTGAAACAGATGTTATACAGACATGTTTACTATGTACATATATAAGGAAAATGGCTATATTGACATAACCTACTACATCTCCATCAAGGACTACCTCAGAGCTCTGCCTCAACTTTCCTGGCTATAGGTTAGCCCTGGAAGTTAGAACCTTGTCAGAGATACTACATTAGGCCACACCAATTTAATTTCTTGGTTAATGGATTCGCCCACTTCATTTTTTTCTGATTTGCAAAAAAAAAAAAAAAATTAGAATCAACTACAAAATACTAATATTTTGCCCTGAACAGTTGAAAACAGTCCTTTTCTTCCTAGTTGCTACAGTTATTCCATCTTTGAATAAGTTAAAAATTCATTGTTTTAGATTTTGAACCAGCCTGGTGTGTTGACTTCATGGCTCCTATCGTACCATTTTGGGCCATAAAACTTCTTAATGCTAACGTCACAATTTTAACCCGGGGCCCAGCCGGACAGCTTTTGGGACTGGAAAGTACCATATAAAAGACAACAAAACACACAAAAACATTTTCTAAAGAGAATTATCTCAGCACTATTTGTGAATAATCTTGACATGGATTGTTAAATTTTTCATGCAAACAGCCCTTGCCGCTTCATATTTTTTCTGAAAAAATCTGAGAACCAACAAATTAAATTGGTGTGGCCTTATAATATAATGTCCACTACCTCCTTGAACATCTGTGAAATTTTAAAGTAAAGATCAAGCAAGAGAGCCAGAGGAAAAGACAGCTAATTTTGTACCTGATAGAAGATTGGCAAGACATTAAGCTCCTGTTTGTGGGTACATATTTTCCAGTTTTGGTGCTGGTCAAAGTTGTTTTTACTTGAGTGCCAATTGAAAAGTTCTTCTCTCGGCTATTCACGGGACGGTACAATTTTTGTCTTCAGTTCAGAAATGTTAAGCCTGTTGTGACATATATTTTCTTAGGTAGTGTCAAGAATTCTGCACCCTCTATAACTGTGGTATTTTCAAGCAATACTGGTCATTACATTCAGTCTTCCTACTAGTATGGAAGACTAGTCTTGATTCATAACACTTACCGTTAAGTGAAGCCTTGTAAACTGCTAAACAGAACTGGATTCAGTTGTCTTCGAGCCTGTTCTTAACAAAATTTCTGGTCAGGAGAAACAGGTTTTCTCCAGTCGGCTCTGGGAGTGGTGTGGTGCTCACAACTCACTGGTAGACTAATAAGTAGATTAAGAACTGCTGGTAGTGTGATGAAACAATATGCACTTATTGAACTTTTTTCTTTCATCTCATGTCATCTTGATGAGTTGCTTGGATGTTTATTCATCTTTTTCACCATAAGCCCACACCAATTTTTTCCCTTGGTTCTTCCACATTTTGTGGGGGAAAATTAAGTAACAACAAATAGAATCAATGTGCAGTTGTCCTGTCCTTGGTGCTGAACGTCTGGTTACACCATTTCCTTAGTTTTCTGTGATTTCTAGTTAAAATTGTGCAAGAGAGCACAATAAAAACACAGGGCATTGAGAAAAAAATTCGCATTTGACTAATAATATGTACCACCCCTTAAACTTTGTGTACCAGTAGACATGGACTGAAATGCACTGATTGCTTATATGCTATTTTTTTAAACACAGGAAACAGAAAATTAACTAAGTGTGGCTTTATCCAAGTTTGTAATGTTCCCTGGTCCAGCTGCTATATTGAGGTGGCATCCTGGCAGCCAATAGGATCAGAGTGTTTTTCAATCACAATTTGTACAAGAGGCCTTTCATCGATACCAAGAACATTTCAATAAATTAATTTTATGTCTTGCTACATAGACTGTATATGCATATGTTACATGATCACATGACATTTATAGTCATTAGCATTTTCTCAAACTGCTCATAGGCAGAACATACTGCACCTGCCAAAAATCTGTAATGTAATGTGCAAAGCACTTTGGCAGAACGTCTCATATAAGGTGGCATTCACGTAACTATATAATGTTAACATCCCACCTATATTTTCAAAATATTGGGTCGAAAAAGGTATATTGCAAAATATTGTCTGCAACAGGCAAAGTTTTGATTCAACATTGACCAAAGATTCAACGAAAACCATGAAAATC
The DNA here is from genome assembly GCF_001625305.1 of Branchiostoma belcheri. Classification (NCBI taxonomy): domain Eukaryota; kingdom Metazoa; phylum Chordata; class Leptocardii; order Amphioxiformes; family Branchiostomatidae; genus Branchiostoma; species Branchiostoma belcheri. The sequence goes on from NW_017804406.1 coordinate 5,516, forward strand.
TGTGTTTCGTGCAGGCAAAGTATGTTCTGCCAACATGCTGCATGTAAGCACCACATTTATACAGGCTACTCACTCCATGTCTTGCTGTAGTAGGTGGGAACCAACTTCACATTTATTGGCCAGAATTTAAACCTCAAATCACAATTATCCAAAACATATGCCGTTATGAGTATTGCAGGTAAAAATGATTAGCCTCTTATTAACATGGCAGCACATCGGCAGAATGTGTTGAGCCTCCATGAAATCCATAATGTATTGAGCATAGCACTTCAGCAGAATCTCATTTAATAAGCTAAGCCTTGTATTTGCACATTTCAGGATTACATCCAGTTGATAGTTTTGAAATCTACAGTATCGGAAAAAATATTGTCTGAAAATTGGACAAAATTCTAAATCATTATGGACTAAACGGCTAATTAAAACCGTGAAATTTTGTATTGATATCAGTATTCCGGACCGGGCCGTACTTAACGGTATGGCCCAGGCTTGCATAGCTTATATGGAATGATTTAAACATGTTTCACCCTAACTGCATGTGCCGTTTTCAAACATCCGAATACAGAATTTGGACATTAAAATTGATGTTGTTGCATTTTTTTTCTTTTACTTTTACTGAGTTCTAGGGATACCAAATTTGGATTGAAATAGTTGAGTGGGTATGAAATAAATAAAATACAACACAGTGTATTCTGCATCACCCTAGGTCCCACCCCTCCCATGAGTTGGGCTGGTACCTCAGGCGATATGGAATACCCCGTGCTGTATTCTATATTAGGCAATACCAAGTAAATTTTATGGATGACGTCCGCGCGCGCATTGATTTTGGCCTGTTCCTAGAAAAAAAACAAGAAATTCTGCTTCCTGTAACTATGACCAAAGAGTCACGACAGTGCCACAATTTTATGCTTTGTTTCTGCAAGCCTGCAAAAATGTGATGAAAGAAACAGGACAGGAAGACAACTGCTGTTCCAACTGATTTATTGCTGTTTTGATGATGAATAAAAGACTTCTTGCTTGTTACACTGTGTCACCTCATTCAATTTGAGTCCTAACATTTGTCGTCTCCTAGTATATTTCTAATCTAGGCATCTTGTTTCATAGGGCCCTTCTTGTTTTTTTTTCGCCCTCTCGCATTAGATTTAGGTCTCCAAAGGACGTCATCCATAAAATTTACTTGGTGTGGCCTTA
>NW_017804406.1:7921-14160 GCF_001625305.1 Branchiostoma belcheri
TGTATGTGTCAGTACTTACCAGAGGTGAGCTTCTTCAATGCCTTTACTGTCAGTGACCAGCTCTCTTGAACTGAACAGGGTCCAACAGGATCAGTCTCTGAGAGTTACTGACAAATTCTACACTCAGGATAAATATGTCCAGTCAGCTCTGGGTGAGGTGTGGTAGACTAATGAGTAGATTAAGAACTAGCTGATGTTTGACGTAGTTTTAACATCCTCTTTATTCATCATAAGCAATGTCTGTCACCATTCAAGGATATTCCCTGGTCCAATAGCTGTTCACCAACTCACTGAGCTGATTTTACAATGTAAAAAAGGCTCAATTTGATTATTAATCATTTCTTTGAAAACTCTGATGGTGTGACGTAACTTTTAACATCATCTTTATTCATCATATTAAGCACTGTCTGTAACCATTCAAGGCCTTACCCTGGTCCAATAGCTGTTTGCCAACTGGAGGTGTTTAAAAATGTAAAAATGGACTCAATTTGATTATTAATCATTTCTTTGAAAACTTGTTAATGCAGACACCATATTGCAAAATGAATTAATAGTAAAATTACATACAAAAGCATAATTATAATATTCACTAGGGTATTAAGTGATTCACCATCCACACATAAGCAAACACACTGTCCCTGGGCTTCTCTGACTGTCACTCTCTCCCCTGTCCTTGGTGCTGAACACCATCCACACATAAAGCAACCACACCTGTCCCTGGGCTTCTCTGACTGTCAACTCTCTCCCCCGTCCTTGGTGCTTAAACACCATCCACACATAAGCAACCACACCTGTCCCTGGGCTTCTATGACAGTCACTCTCCCCCCTGTCCTTGGTGCTGAACACCATCCACACATAAGCAAACACACCTGTCCCTGGGCTTCTCTTACTGTCACTCTCTCCCGTCCTTGGTGCTGAACAACATCAACACATAAGCAACCACACCTGTCCCTGGGCTTCTCTGACTGTCATTCTCTCCCCTGTCCTTGGTGCTGAACACCATCCACACATAAGCAACCACACCTGTCCCTGGGCTTCTCTGACAGTCACTCTCTCCCCTGTCCTTGGTGCTGAACACCATCCACACATAAGCAAACACACCTGTCCCTGGGCTTCTCTGACAGTCACTCTCTTCCCTGTCCTTGGTGCTGAACACCATCCACACATAAGCAAACACACCTGTCCCTGGGCTTCTCTGACAGTCACTCTCTCCCCTGTCCTTGGTGCTGAACTCCAAATCTATGGCTAATTTATGGCTCACAAGCATGTCTGTAGTTATGTAGCATAAATTATGTGTACTTGCCTGTTCATGGCCTGATAGGCCACTACAAATACAAAATCATCATCTTGATCGAGTGAAAACTAATTCTTCCACTGGTCATGACAGAGAAGACAGATGCTATGTACAGTATGTACAGGTTCATTGTACCGGGGAAATTACAGTTAGCTCTTTCAATGAAAGTGACCATGAACAGTGATAGGCCACAAAAAATGCAACGTGATCATCTTGATCTAGCAAAAACTAAATATTCTTCCACTGTCTGCAATCTCCAAGCAGATGTTGGGTGGGCGTGGCATTGTTCAGGGCACTTTGGACACATTGTTCTGATGGGGAACGAGCTTCTGTGCGTGAAAAAAATGTTTTTGGTTGCAAAATTTTACATTATTTTATCATTCCACATCTGTTATGCTGTTACCTGACTTCCTTGTTTAAAGATTTTAAGTCTCTTTGGAATAAGCCATTTTGCACATCTTTTAAACTCAAAAATCGTGTTTCATGTGAAAATTAAACATTAAAAATCACTATCATTTGTCAGAAATACATGGAAAAGTTAGTTTTATGCAGTTTTGTAAATGTAACGAGACTTTCCTCCATTGTATAAGTCTGACTTTGATTTTCTTTCGAAATTCACATGCAAATTCAATAGTTTTTTTGGGACCTTAAACTTTATCTTTAGAAATCACATGAAAACAATTCAAACATAGACAGAATGAGATTTTTTTTTACTATATAAGGCCACACCAACTTAATTTTATGGATGACATCCGTGCCCGCATTGATTTTCGACTGTTCTAAAAAAAAAAAGTCACATCCACCTAGGCTCTAGATCTCTCTTGGCTCTAGGCCTGGGTAGTCCACAGTAGTTAGCGACAAAACGGAGCCGGGCACCCAGGCTACCAAAGCTCCACAACTCAAGAACTCAGTACATACGTACAGAGCCAATTCATAAATTCCGCAAAAAGCTGGCATGTGCCCTTTTGTGTTATCTATTTCTTCATAATTCTTGCTTCACGTTATATAAAATCCCCACATCCAAGCATTTCCCTTTCAGTGAATAAAAGCACTAACAAAATCACCACTCCCCTAATAATTAGTTTATCAAGCCTTAACTCCCATGCCTTCAAAATCATACAAAATATTAATTAGTTGTATAAACATAGTAAACATAAGTTGAAAACAATACATATTAATGAATGTTTGATCCAGGTCATCACGTGATTATCATAGAAGGTGATCCTGCTGTAACCTTCACTTGGGGCCATGGAAGGGTACATTGTTGTAGTGGGGCGACAAGAAAGGAGGGTTTCATCAAAGAAGAATTTGCATTACCTCAAGAGTGACATACAAAAGTGGATTGATGCTGAAGCTAATCTTGCACACTGCAGTCCCTCAGTAAAACATCTGGAGCCACATGGTCAAGTTTAGAACTTTTATTCAGCCAGTCACTACAGGTTTGTCCATGAGGGCTTCTTCAAGTATACAGCAGGCTAAGGCCCTAGGAAAAAAATCTTTTGTTTCCTGCTTCAGTCCTGAAAAAATTAGGGTCTGTACATGTAGGTAGGGATAATATCTTTTTTTTTCTTTTCTTTTTTAGACTTAAGTGATATCTAATATATAGTGGTCCAATTTATACAATACAGTTTAACAAAGTAAAACTTGCATGAGAACACTTTTATTGTCAATGTTAGAAAACCAGTTGTACAATGTTTATCACTCAGATGTCAGGTCATGGAGCTAAAAAAAGGTTGATCAGCTCATCCCTTACAGGGGTCCACCCAAAAAAAGTCTAGGGTCGGCAGGTTTTTCTAGGGTCAGTTGGGAAACAGGAAACAAAACTTTTTTTTCCCTAGGCCTAAACGACACAAGTTAATGAAGTTCTCATTTATAGTATACCTTTCCAGTCAGTGATAGAAATACTTTTTTCAGTGCTCTCTGCAATACTGCAGAATGTCAAAATGTTGTTCTGCACTTCTGACATATTTTTTGCAAATACACATTTAAATTTAAAAGTCCGGCTCTAAACCCATGGCATATGCAAAATTACATGTTTTACATTTTGAAAAATACATGCAAAATTACTTCTCATCAATGTATATCATATAGTCAGTAGAATTATTGAACCCCTAGCCTGATTTTTTGCGGGTTGCTTATTTTTTCTTCTGCAATATTGAACAAGTCTCTGCAAAATGCAGACTGCAGATGGGTATTTCTAATACTGCCATAATGCCATAGAGGTCATAGTGCTCTGACTTTAATTAAGTTACAGTATGACTTCATCTATTGTTCTAGAAAAATTACATGACTTGTCTTGTTTAAACAAATGAAAATAGACTCACAGTATGACCTCTATTGTTCTAGAAAAAGTACAAGTCATAAAAGTCTCATTTTATACAAAAATTAATGAAAATAGACTTACAGTATGACCTCTATTGTTCTAGAAAAATTATTCATCATAAAAGTCTTGTGCAGGGCTCCAAATTCATTTTTGGGAATAGATGCACTGTTGCACCCAACCAAAAAATTGGGTGCACAAAAAATTTTGGGGTGCACCATATAAGATAAAATAAGTACTAGAATGTGTACTAATTATGTTTCATTTCTAAAGAAAAGTACTACAGTTCAGTTCACTTCAGTTTTACAGGACATGCAGTGAATGTATCATGCTTTGTTTTATATGTACAGGGTCCTCTTATGAGGAAAATGAAAAATAAATTTCATAACAAAAAGTTACTGGAGAAATATATAAATAAGTCAACCTTAGGCCACACCAATTTAATTTGTTGGTTCTCGGATTCACCTCTTCGTTTTTTTCTGATTTGCAAAAAAAAAAAATATGATTCTGGTTCTGAATCAACTGAAAAATGCTCATGTTTTGCCCCAAACAGTTGAGGAAAGTCCTTTTCTTCCTAGTTGTTACAGTTTTCCCATCTATCATTGCAGTGGTTTGATTAAAAGTTCAAAATTCAATGTTTAAATTTTAACCCAGCCTTTTGTGTTGACTTCATGGCTCATTTCGTAGCAATTTTAAGCCTATAATAGGATGCCTAGACCTGTTTTTATTTTTATTTTTTTTCGCCCTGTCGCTTCATATTTTTTCTGAAAAAATCTGAGAACCAACAAATTAAATTGGTGTGGCCTTAAGTCAATGGTAGTATTTCTGTTACCCCTCTATAAACTTATACACTTTTAAATTTTTTTTTTCTATTAACATCTCAGGGCTCTAAATTCAATTTGACAATGTATAAATAGGTGCACTGGTGCACCCAACCTAAAAAATTGGGTGCACAAAAAAGTTTTTGGGTGTACCATATAAAATAGAATAGTAGAATATCAGCAAAAACTAATTATGCTTCATTTCTAAAGAAAAGTACTGTACTACAACAATTATTAGATGTTAAGAATTTGCTGTATTCTACAGATTTCAACCATACATATAACATCTTTACATATCACGTAAACCTACAAATTATATTTGGGTACACAGCTCCAAATTTGGGTGCACTAAGGTGCACATGCACCCACTATTTCAAGCCCTGCATCTGCAGTTATAGATACTGAAGGTGTGATAAAGTCACTGACTGTACTATAATAATGATAATAATAATAATAAATGGTTAATTGGTCAAAAAAACATTACTCGTGCAATTGCAGCCTTTTATAGTCACTGTGCTGAATTGATGCAGGGTTAATACAATCACAAAATCACATGATACATTCATTCATACATATACCATATCTGCTCCACACACTTTTGTGGAACTGTCGCAAGGGTCTGTGCGGCTGCCATTCAGCGCCACAAGGTGATCTCAATATGACTTTCCCCAACCAAAGTTAGGTACCCATTCACACCTGGGCAGAGTGAGAAAAGACGTGTAAAGTGCCTTTCCCAAGGGCACAACGTCTGAGAACATGTCCAGACATGTTCCAGGTACAACTCGGGATCAAACCCAGGTCTCGCCGTTTCATAGTCAAATGCTCTACCACTACGCCACTAGATGCCAACTAGGCCATTAAGGGCCTTTCATCTAAATAGTATATACAAAATACAATGTAGCCATTTCATCTATATACCAATGTACAATGTGGTACCCCAGTATAGAAGCAAATGCAGTAATTAATACACCAAATCACTGGCTAATTAATGGCTCACAGTTAATGAAAGTTTTTATAGTTATGTAGCATGAATTATTTTACTTCATGGCCTAATAGGCCACTAGAAATGCAAAGTGATTATCTTGATCCAGTGAAAACTAATTCTTCCACTGGTCATGACAGAGAAGACAGATGCTACATGTGTATGTATAGTATTAAATTTTACAGGTTCATTGTACCGGGGAAAATTCTGATAGCTTCTTTCAAGCAAAGCACAATGAACTAGAAAGGTAACATTTGCAAAGCAAATGCATAAAATGTTTACCTTTGCATCTGATCTGCTCTGTTAATTCTTACTCAAATACATTCAAATATATTTGTGAGACACTCTGTATATTAAGTTCCTCCTACTGATAAAATTGCAACATGACAATGTAACCCAACTCCAATTACCATGGTGACAGACATCAACAAATCAGGTCATTGGCCAGGTCAGTGTTTGGAACGGAAGAAGAAGAGGAAATGTAGCAAAAACAATATGTTTTCCTTCAGTAAACATAATGAAAAGTGGACCACAGCTTAAAGGGGAGGTCCAATACTTTCAGTTTTGGGGCCTTTCTACCCAAAATCCTATTTGTAAATGGTGATTTATTGGTTTCTGCCAACCCCGCACATATTTGCCGTGATATCTGACCCGCTCGATGTTTCGCGGTTAGCGCCAGATTGTCCGCTAGGCGGCGCTGCGACTGGATCTGTGACGTAAAAGGTTTCATTGGAACAGAGTTAGTACACAAGAAGAGCTTCACTGGCGGGTGTGTTCAGGACCATTTCGAGCCTGGATGCTTCACGCGAACGTCAGTCTCAA
>NW_017804407.1:0-14151 GCF_001625305.1 Branchiostoma belcheri
AGTAAGCCGCGCGCCTTACAAAAATTATAATAATTTTTCTTTTGTGCCAAAAACCGCCGTGAATTTAAGGCATGAGTTACCGATTTATATTTCTTCTACGGCAGATATTTCTTGTTTCGTCACGTCCCATGACGTCCTGTGAGAGCGGTAGGCCGCCGCTGGTACAAAATGTACAAGACGTCGTCTGCCCACTGCTACACTTTGTTGACATACATTGTATTACACAACGTAATTTTCCGCTAGAAATAACGATAGAATAGCAATAAAAGATAGCACAGTCGACACATGGATAAACCACAAAGTTATTTTACGAATCACATGTCCACTTGCCTCTGGTACTGTTACTAGTATTTTTCAAGGGGCAACATCGCAACACATTAGCGGACGCCCCAGGAGGTGGCAAATTGCTATTGTCTTGTCGGCGCGCAAAACAAACATGAAATCCGACCCTATCACATTAACGCAAACGGTAACGCGTTAGAAATAATTTCTGACGATTTTCTAACGATCTTCTGACGAAAATCTAACCAAATACTGACGAAAATCTAACCAAATACTGACGAAAATCTAACTCGTTAGTAACGGGGTACCCGGTTAACTATAACGCGAACGGTACTGTATGGTAGATGCCTTGAGTAAGATTACTGTAAGTCTCTTTAGATTCGCGGGGCCTAAAGTTCGCGGTTTCGGGAAAATGGACAATCCGCGGTATTTTTAGATTCGCGATTTCCCCTTGGCTATTCAAAGAAGAACTTGTAAAGTGCATATTTAAAAATAAGAAAAGTTCGTGTCCCGGCATTTATCTCCTAAAATGCTTCGCAAAAATGTGTTTCGTGCTCCGCGCGAGGCTGCTTGCATGTTCTGTCGGTATGCAAATCTTGCATCACATGTCTGCGCTACGCGTCTCTGATTGGTTGTTGCGTCAGTGCCGGCGGTAAAGCTCGATCGATCTGACGCGCGTGTAAACAATTTTCTTCGTTCGGAAATAAGCGCTAAAACGTTATTTTCCACAACTACACATCGGTACTGAAGTGAAGAAATGCATAATCAAAAGAATCTTTAGGGAAAATATATATTCCTAAGCAAATTTATGCCGTCTTCGGCGAGATTTCAAACCGATTTCAAACCGAACCCGGAAGTATGCAAAGGTCGCCTTTGGTAGGCTCACGCTAGCGTTTCTATCTAGCCAAATAAGGGAAAAAAAACCGCAAAAGAGAACCAAATAACATTTCCCAGATACCATCAGTTATATTTTTCATCAAAATATTTGTAGATTTGCCCGATGTACCCGCAATTTTCGGGCGCCGGGCGCGCATGGCCAGCGCTAGCAAAGATAATTTTGTTTGTCGGGCGGTACGCGGCGTTAACACGGCCAGTGCCACAGTATCGCGATTCGGTGTCTCATAATAATATATTTTTGACATCAGTATGACTTAAATAATTTTGATACTCAACAAACTGTACGTACATTTGCTTAGAATAAAGTTGATTTGCAGTGATTTGTGGATCGCGTGTGTTATCAGTTGAGTTAAATCGGTTAAAGTTGAGGTCCGTCGTGAACGCATGTAACAGTTAACACATTTACATTTACGCAAAACATATTCGCAGGGAAATAGATTCGCGGTACAAAGGTCCCCGCGAATTCCGCGAATCTAGATATACCGCGGAATTTGTAGACTTACAGTATTCACAATTGTACCACCAGGTCCAGAAATAAATTTTTCCTACCACCTGGTTAAAAGATTTTATCAATGTTCCTTCTACACTGTTTTAGATAAGATACAAGGTACTAGGGACCTCCTTGCTTTGACACTTCCTAATCTCTCTTAAATCCTCTCTAATCCACAGCTAATTCACAGGCTTAAGTCATAAATTTGAAGGTCACCTCTAGGCTAGAGGTCTATCTACATGTAGGCAGCCAAATGATCAACACTTGGACTTGTCAAATATTTCCCCATTTTGTTTTTGAGAGATGCAAGCATCATTTCTTCAAAATATTGACTGGTGGACATTTTTTTACAAAACTATGTATTATTGTGTTTACCTGGTTACCTAGGCTACAAGCAATATTTGCTGAAATCATCAAGGATGTTTCCCCTCGAGTTCTCTTTCTCGGCCTCTTCATTTACAGTGTAGCAGGAAGGAACTTCTGTATCACCTGAGGGGTTAGACTACAGCTGTACATGCGGGATATCCCGTTATCCTGTCGCTTGTAAACAGTTCAGTTGTTTGCCTGAAAGACAGGTGGTGTGTACAGAGGTTTATGTCCTACCTGGGCCGCGAGTTCTTTACGCTTTCGGCCCGAGCCTTCCAAATGTTCCATGGAACGATACGAACGCGTTTCGGCCTAACCGCGTGCACCGATTTTGAAATTCGAATACAAAATTCGGATGTTGGAATTGATGTTGTCGCATTTTTGGGGTTTAGGGACACCAAATTTTCGCTCATTTCGCATTGAAAGGCGTGTTTTCTTGGGTGGGTATGACATAAATAAAATACAACATGGTGTATTCCGCATCGGGCGATCAGACGCGCGGTCGGGCTGGTACCTCGGGCGATACGGAATACACCGTGTTGTATTCTACAACATGTATATGTAGTGGTTGACAATCCAACTTCTGTATTGCAAGGTCAGGGATTTGAATCCTTGTTAGTCCTTCAAAGGGGATATGGCGATTTGGTCATCTTAGTAGTACGTTAAGTGCTGCTACATTTCTTAACTGTTGCATCGACAAAAATGCCATGCTTGTGTAGCAAAGAAATGGTTTGAAACTCTAGCCAGGTGGACTCTGATTGTACAGGTGGTAATCTGTGTTTTGTGATACCATATCAGGTGTTCCACAAGCCACATTCCTTCAACACTTTCTTCACTCAGGTAAAAGGCAGGTTGTTCTGGTCACCTGGCTCCTTTGTGGATCTTTGTCTCACCTGTCTGTGTTTCGTAAACGGGGTAATATTACCAGTTCAGTTTCCTTATTTCTTAAAGCAGGTTGATGTTTATTTCCACACTGTGCATGTATAACGGGTACTGGACCTGTAGTTAGTGACCCTGGTTTTGGATCAGAAGGTTCAGAGTTCAAATCCCGCACTGCCTTAAGTTTGTAGTTCCTCCGTTGTACTTGGCACTGGACGTTTTGAGCTACGAAGTTATTTTTCAGGTCCATTGTTTACAGTACTTCTCAAAAAGAGCAAAGGAATCTACATTTGTACCCACCACAATTTGAACCTACATGTACATGTATGTACTATACTGTACAATGTATGTGTTATTGCTGCAAGTTTTTTTTTTGTTGTTGTCTGATAAATCTTGAAACAACACAAAACAAACACTGCAGAATCCTCTTTTCCCTTTTGACTGCAAAATCAAATCCCCACAAAATGTATGATTATCAGTAGTGTACATCAAAAACATTTCAGTAGACAACCATAAACTAAATTATATTATACCCGGGCCGCGATAATGTTCGATAACGGGTTCCGGACCGGGCCGTACTTTACGGTACGGCCCGGTCCGGAACCCGTTATCGAACGCTTCCATGGCTTCCATAAAACGATTTGAACGTGTTTCTCCCTAACCGCGTGTGCCCCTTTCGAAAATTCGAATACAGAATCCGGACGTTGGAATTGATGTTGTTGCATTTTAGGCTTCAGTGGCACCAACTTTTGGCTCATCCTGCATTGAAAGGCGTGTTTTCTTGGGTGGGTATGACATAAATAAAATACAACACGGTGTATTCCGCATCGCCCTCGGTCCCGGCCCTCCCACAAGTATCCCCTCTTTTGTTGCCAAGCCAGGTACATGTACCACCTAGCGCTCGCCCTACCATGACAGGGTTTCATGTTGGCTAACTGCCCCGGCCGTTAATTGATTCCCTCCATTCGAGCGTACTGTTGAGCCGAGGCCAAGGCATTGGCTGCTGCCCCTTAAAAACCCACTGATGTTTGGGCAGCTTTTCCGCCATACAATACTCAGAATTACATCAAGTGCCCACCCTTTCTAAAAACTGACTTACAGAATAATGGGGGGTAGAGAAGGCAAGAATGGAGCCCCCTCACGCTTTTAAGAAAATGGTTCGGTTTCTTGTGTTTTTCTTCTTGTGGGAGGGGCATGCTGGCAAAAACAAGAACTCAATGATGACCTTAGGCGAACTGTAAAACAAAGCAAAACAATGGTTGTTAGAGTTTTGTTTAATTGTAACCATGGTTACTCGAGGTAAAGTCAAACCACCTGCCAGTTAGTTTTTTTTTCGCGACGGCTTTCCCCAGTGTTAGAAATGTCTTAAACGACTGCATAGCACGCTTAAGAATTTTGCCTACTGTCGTGCCAACTCTAAATCGACTGTATGCCCTTTGACATCCTAGTTCTTCCAGGTGATTGCTTTCTATTAGCCCCATACTCCACCCACATAACACAGGTAGACAGCCAGCTTTAGGGGACAATTCTTCTCTTGGTTTTTTAGGCAATCTGTCATGATGTATCAATTTCCTCTTTTTCCAACATTGGAAAGAGGAAACTGAACTACATCATACATGTATATGTACATCATGTAGACCCTGTTATTTTAACAGCAAGCAAAAAAACAAAATTTGCAAACACAAGTGGAGGATTGGGACTATTCTAAACTACACGTACCTAACTGTATGATAATAATTGCCAAGGATTAACCTTTTTCTATGTACAGATGAAAATATAAGGACATATGATTATGACTATCATTAAGAGTATGTCTTTGTATTCTTTGCAGGGGCTTATTGTACCTCTAAAGAAAGTTTTGGCTGTGGTAACAGCTTGGGTCTAGGTTCTAAGATTGCCTGAGCTCCAATTAACTGTTGACCAAAGTATTTTGGGTCTTGCTGCAATGTTTGCCTGCTCAGCTTGTGTGTTTGCTGTTGTTTTTCCACCATGTTGGTCACACAGAGTTGAGTTTGTCCCACTTGTTTGGTGTTTGTAGGGGTGGGAGGGGGGAGGGGGCTGGCTGGCAAGTGGGAAAGGGGAGGGCTGAAAGGTTGATTGACAGCTGTCATTTTTAAGTGGTGATTTATAGAAAAAATCTGTCACTTCTCACATCAGGACATTTCCTGTCTTGGATTCATCTTCAAGCACCCAGAGATCCTGTGACCTTTCACCCAGCTTGACCAAACAGGTGACGCCTCAAACACAACAACCTGTTATAAAGAGAAAAAGATTACGGAAAAGCCCATGACTGGATTTATAAGGACTGTCCTAGATTCTCTCCAAAGCTTCGAATTACAAACGCTGACTTGCCTGACATTGTCGTGGGCGAGACAGTGAACAAGGTTTGAAAGTTCCAAATTTTGTCTACCTTGACCTATCCGTGTTTTGTCTGAGGACAGTCAACGCTAAAAAAGGAAACGGAGAAAGCCCAACCCGGATTCCGCTGACAGACTTACAAACATCCCTGCTTGCCCAACATTCTGTCCTGACAGCGAGCAAACTCTGAGTCGACTTCCTGCACAGGTGCCACGTACAATGTACGTCAAGCGTGGATGTGGAAATAAAAGTCTGACACCCGAGACCAGGGTGCGATCCCCTGAAAGACCTTGCCTCTTTTGTTGTCTGGGCCGAGTCACTGTTGACTTGACTCGTACTTTATGTACTGTGTCGTCGTGCCATTTCGCGACGGCACTTTTCCGTCACACGTTAGGCTCCAAGTCCTGACGTCTAGAGGAAAATGTATTTGTTCTTGAAGACAAGTTCTACTTCTACAAGTCCATGTTTTCCTCTTTGGTCAATATGTATATCCTGTAAGGTGACGTCGTAATGGTTTAAGTAGGTTGTTCGTTGCTGCCTCCTTTAAAAGGATTAGGTTTGTTCTTGACATTGGAAAGATGAATGGTTTAGGAATGAATTACAATCTCTTTCAACGTTTCAACACAATGACTGTACAGACTCTGAGATTGGATAGGGTGTGTGCAGGTTGGCCCACACACCTTGATTATGTTCTTGACAATTCATCATCTTGCATCGATATACATGTAGGCTTGCTCAACAAAACAAAACAAATCAGGATCAATAAAGAAATTATCACCAAAATTGTGGTAACTTTATGAATACCATCCAAGAGCATATTAATGACCATGTCATTGTAATTAGAGAATTGTGATTGAGTGACAATACAATACATGAATAACACCACTTTGGTTGCTATATACATGACATGTGCTTTATGTATGCATATGTATTGTTATGTCAATAAAGTTCTCTCTGTATTAATTATAAAACAGTTTTTGACAGAATTTTTTTTTGTTTTTTAGGATGGCACCCTGATTGTGGACAACTGTGGTTCAGCCTGTCGTAACACGGGAGGTACTGGAACAGCAAGGTAACATTTCTACTGTAACACCTTTATATCAATAATTATTATTTATAGCAATCTGCAGTCAATGCGACAACCTCAGTTGGGATAAAGTTAAAAAGAACTCTAAGACTTGACGACCCAGATTTAGATATACCTTTTTTCCATCAAAATGTGTGTCACTTATTCAGTGCCCTTCAATAGAGACTCTACAGACAAAAAGAAGTCTTAGAATTCCACTCATACTTCATAAAAGTGGTTCCTGAAGCAAACCAACCTTGTCTTGTCTTGGTAGCCCCACCAAAGCAACCTACCAACCCTTCAAACAAAAACATTAAGGATAACATACTAAGTAGAGGTAGCACTGCAGGATATTAAGTTACAAAGCTTAAGCCATTTTGATTCATTTTCCATTCCTTTTGAATTATACTTATGTGGAGATCAGGGTCTTTGCAGTGAACTTGATGTTGGAATTAAATGGAAAAATGTGTCCTCCAGAACCTCACATCCCTTTTTATTAGGACCACCCCGTAGAGAATGCAGGCATTTCAGCCTTTCCTGGGCCAAATCATGATGCACCTTGAAGTACGCGTTTAATGGGTTGAAATCCTTGCATACCTTGAGATCGGCTTTATGAATCGTGAGGTACAGATGAACAAAGCACCAGTTGTAGCCTTGACGTCACTACCACTTTGCAATGTCCCAGGTACATCAAAGAAGGGAAAGATTGGCAAGATTTATATAGCGGTTCATTACACAACTTGGGTAGCCATTGAGTCAGCAGAACTTGTGCCAAAAGCACATTTCAGATGTCTTCATGTCCTTTCTTTAAGGCCTTGGCTTTCTGTTCACTGGAATTTTTTGAAACTGGAAACTTGGATCGTGAGAGTTTTAAGGCTATGGAATTTCCAACTACAGGCAATTAAACTTTGAGGAAAGTTGAATCAGTGTCTTGGGAAGTACTGAAAAGAAGATAACTTTAGTCGTTCAAATTTGAGGTTTACAAATGACAATTTGGTTGAACGTATACTTATATCATGATCATACCCGTTAACGTTCGATAACGGGTTCCGGACCGGTCCGTACTTTACGGTATGGCCCGGGTTCCATGGCTTTCATAGAACAATTCGAACGCGTTTTGTCCTAACCATGTGCGCCGCTTTCGAAAATTCGAATACAGAATCCGAACATTGGAACTGGTGTTGTTGCATGTGAGAGTTTAGGGGCACCAACTTTTGGCACATCTTGCATTGAAAGGCGCGTTTTCTTGGGTGGGTATGACATAAATGAAATACAACACGGTGTATTCCGCATCGCCCTCGGTCACAGCCCTCCTGCAAGTCGGATCGCCCTCGGCCTTCGGGCGTCGGGCGATCCGACCCGCGGTCGGGCCGATACCTCGGACGATACGGAATACCCTGTGTTGCATTCTATATTTATGAATGGAAGCAGCTGACCTTTTTGATTTTCAATGTCAAATCATCAAAGGAAAAGATACTTTTTTCTTGCGTAGATCTTTTTTTGGGGCCACCTTGCAAGTCTGCTACCACTCATTGGTTCTATCAAATCTCCATCATGCCTAGACACATTCTGTGAGTTGTTTTCCATTGCAAAATGACCTTAACTGTCTAGAACTTACTCTGTATGTTCACCCACACACCAAATTTCAGCTAAGACCACCCTAGCTTTTAGGGTAAATTGTCAGGACTTACAAAGGAACAGTTTGGCTCACCATGAAACAATAATAAACTAAGAAATAACCTGTACTACGTGTTGCGGCCCGCTTGTTCTGAGTGATTGACAAAATATTCTTTTGAAACATACATGTTTACTGCACATGAAGTGTTGTTTATATGTTTTGCATCGAAGTAAAGATAACAAACATGATTTGAAGCTGATTCATAACACTATTAACAGCGTTATATTCATCAAAAGCGTACATGTTTGCTACAAACGGACAGTTGCACGCTTTGTGAGGACAATTTTGGGTTCGACTAAAGATAACAAGCGTAACTTCACACTGACTCATATCAGCAGGATAATCTTCTTAAACACACGTGTTTACTGAAAACTGACACAATTTGCTGTCATTACAAATAACAAATTTCACTCCAAACTGACTTGATGTCATATGTGATGGGCAGGCTTTGTGTTATGACGTACAGGAATTGTTTCAGTTGTGCATCTAGTTTTAAAAAAAAAAGTTGACTTCATAAATCTCACAAGTCTAAGAACATAAATTCTGCTCAGTAGATTACAATATAAACTGTGCATGCTTTAGATGTTTGGGGGAACACTTGCCTAACAGGCCAGATCCTGGATTGGCAAATGAATTTTTTTATGTAAGAACTACATGTATTGTACTGCAATAATGTGAATCATACCATTCCAATGATTCAGTGTTCCTCAGTGGTTTTGTGGTACTTAGGTATTGCTATAATTTGTGGCAATTTCTTGTTAATTGATATTAAGGCTAAGATAAACAGGAGCACCTCCTCAATTCTGATCCATTTCTTTTTAAAATTGTCACTCATTTCTTTGGCGTTCCTACACAAAAATTATCAAGATTTATCTATGTAACTTTTAAAGTTGTCTTGTGTCCAAACCAAGGCATGTTGGAAGCATTTCGGTCAAACTAATTGATTTCTGCCTAACTGTACAATCCATCTGCTAATCAGCCTGAGATCATTCCTCCTCTTGGACAAATAAACCCTTCCTGACAAGATAATCCACTGGTTGGTGCGGCAGGGGGAGGAATAATCCCCCTACTATACACAGATAAATCCCAGACTCCTTGGAAATGGCCTTGAAGATTTTCAGGGTGACCTTGTCTGACCTCCGATTTCCCTTGTTTTTCTGCAGCGGCCTGGACCTGAGCGGCCTTCCCATGATGCTTGGCGGGGTGCAGACGATCGACGCGATCCTGGTGCGACCTGGGCAGGTTTCGTCCAATGATTTTGTGGGATGCATCCGTGAGGTCACGATAAATGGCGTGCCCCTCAACCTGGCAGTACCTCTCTCTTCCCGCGGTATTTCGGACAGATGTCCCAGGGCGGCAAACACGTGCTCCCCGGATCCATGTAAAAATGGCGCCGCGTGCCAAGACAAATGGTCCAGTCATCAGTGCCAGTGTTCAGACATCTATGTTGGTGACAACTGTGACAAACGTGAGTGCCCCAATGTCTTCGAAACACTATTTCTCTGTAAACCTTTTGTGGTGTCAATGCCCTCATATTTTTTTCAGTGATATGCCAATGTAGCTGTTACAGTTACTGTATAAACCTTAGCTTTTCTTAATAATGCAAACCTTTGCACCTGTCACTCTTACTTCACCCAAGCAAGTGAACCATACATTGTTTTTAGCCTGTCTGTACAATGTATGTCTGTCCATGTACATGTACATGTACATGTATGTGTGCATGTTTCTGCAGTGTAGTTTCTGTACATCATGATAGAGGGCGCTAACCACCTGGCTGCTTGTTACACCACTGTTTCTCACCAATCCCCTACTTTTTGCAGGACGCGTTCCCTTCTCCTTCGGTGGCAACAGTTTTGTGGAGTTCCAGATCAAGGAGAGCTACGTACGGGAACTCCAGCTGGGGAACCAGGTGTCAGGCCGCAGGAGGAGAGCCAATCAGGACACGTCTCTGTCTTTCAAGTTCCGCACACGAGAAAACAACGGGCTGTTGCTGTATGCAGGAGGCTCAGTCAGATACACTGTCCTGGAGGTATGCTTACACTAAAACTACCTATAACCTCAAAATAAAATGTATCTTATCCATTTGAATTTCAAATTTGATTGCATCTTAATGGTTTGCGGTGTAATGATTTGCATTTGTGTTGTATTAAATTCTGCTGCTATATACATGAAGCATGGTGATTTTTTGACCCAATAATCAGTGAAAAAAAACTTTTATTATCATATAATGCTACTAATGTGTAAGCCACTATGTCACTTCTTTGCTCCAAGTTGAGTCCAAACACTTTGTTGTTGTAAGGCATATACAAAGTCAATGATTTTCTGGTAACTGAACATTTTTTGTAGGAGTTTTGTAGAAAATTTGATTCACATCCCCCTTTTAAGGTCAGTAGACATGAGCGCGATTTTTGTTTGTATTTACTAGGTGAAGGCAGGAAAGCTGGTGTACTCGTACAATGCTGGATCAGGACACAGGACCAGGGAGATCGACGTGGCGGTCACCAACGGCCTGTGGCACACGGTCACCCTGGTGCGCAGGAGCACCTCCACCTCCCTGTTCCTGCAGAACGAAGAGCAGACGCAGACAGACTGGAACACGGAAATCACCGGGACGACCCACGACTTCCTGAGCTCTGACGTCACCACCATGTCAGTTGGTGGGACCAACACACCTGTCACTATTGAGGGCCAGACCTTACCAGGTACATTAGTACATTGTTTGTGCCTTTATTTACACTCAAAATTGCTCTCTTTGGCCATCAGGGCTGCTTTTCATAGAGGTCGAATATGACTTTTTCTTGGCATGTAAAGAACACATCTTATTTTCAAATGGATGGAAGGTAAAGGATGTATGTTGTATGTTAGCTATTTATACATCTGTTACAGTTGTAATTTTGCCTCTGCTTTAACGAAATGTTATACTTTGTTTTGGCAGGATTTGATGGCTGTATTGATGAACTGAGGTTGAACGGTCAGCTGCTTCCCTTCGTTGGCTCTAACAACATCGTTATCGCAACTCCGTCGGAAAATGTTGGCGAAGGCTGCCCCAGCCCTGCCGTGTGTGTGCCCAACCCTTGCCCCAACAACCTCCTCTGCATCGACCAATGGCAGGAGCACGAATGTGTAGAGCCTGGTGCTTGTGCCTCGTCTCCCTGTAAGAACAACGGAACGTGTATTCCTAATGACAGCGGATTCAGGTGTCGCTGCGATGGCAACTACAACGGCACTCTGTGTGAAAATGCTATCGCGTGCATCGGTTTTACCTGTGGGAAAAACCAAGTGTGTGTCGGAGTGGGGGCCACTGGTCGCACCTGCGAGTGCATGGAAGGATACGGTGGAGACAACTGCCTCCAACAACTGCCTCAGGGCGCAGCGACAGGGTTACACATCGGTGTGATTATCGTTATCGTGTTCTTCTGTCTCGTCGCGGTCATCCTCCTCATTGCCTTTATCGTGTACCACCGGCGCCGCATGCTGAGGAAAAGAGACCAGGTTCCCAAAACCACAAAACAAAATGGTGGGCACATGGCGAATGGTGGTCAGGAAAACAGAGCGTACAACACCGATGACATTGATTCTGTCACGCCGTACTTGGGCGACGGAATGATGACTAACGACACCATGTATGACCAGAAAGCCATGCACTTCAACGAGCGGGAGGTGAAAATGCGCGACCCCACACCAGACATCATTGAACGCGGACGCGGTTCCGTACCAATCGACAACATGGATGATGATGACGTCGTCATCGAGAACGATGACGGCATAACAGCATTGAGTCGCCTGCCTGAAGACCGAGACCCATTTCCTGAGCACTACGATTTGGAAAACGCCAGCAGTATCGCTCCCTCAGACATCGACGTGACGTACCAAGCCTACTACAAAGCGTTCCGCGAAGGAAAGAGGTACAAACAACCTGTACCCAACCGACACAACCACCACCCACGACAGAGCCCCAGCAGTCTTCTCCACCAAGTGCACATGAGAGATAGTCCCAACCACCTCGCTCGTAAAAGCCCCAACCACCTTTCCCACAGGGACAGTCCCAGTTTCCAAACCTCCGCCCGACAAAGCCCTGCCAGCCACCTTCTCCGTCAGAGCCCGAACCACCTGGCCAGGCAGAGCCCTGCTAGCCATTTAGAAGGGCCCATGAGGCCGCTGGGCATGAGGACTAGTTCTGATCACCTGCCTCCGTCCGAGCATGGCAGCCACTACAGCGGCAGTAGCATGGGCTCCAAGAACCGCCGCCGGGCAAAGAGCCCCTGTGCCAGCTCCCACGGACGGGGCAGCAGACCCAGCAGTAGGTTAAAACAACCCATAGAGCAGATTGAGATGGACAGTGGGCCGCCTGTCGGGCTCTCGGTCGAAGAAGTAGAGATGCTCAATGCTCGCCCAAGGCACAGCGTTGCCAGCACTATGGATGGTGCGTCATCCATAACAGAAAGAACTATGCCAGTCAACGACAAAATCATGAGTCTACTAGAACCCCCCGATTTGTTAGAACCCCCTGAGAGTAGCACCGAGGAGAGCCAGGACGATTCCTTCACCTGCTCCGAGTTTGAGTACGAGCGGGAGAAACCGTCGAGAAGCAGAAACAACTTTGACCCGAGAACTAACAAAATGTTCCCTCACGGCGACAACGGTTCGTTGGGAGGGTCGCTGAGTACGCTGCTAGAGGGTGATGACCCACAGAAGAAGCACGCTCTCCCTCCAAACGGCACGTTCAGCTGGGACTACTTGCTAAACTGGGGGCCAAACTTTGAGAACCTGGTGGGGGTGTTCTCAGACATTGCTGCTTTGCCTCCCGATGCTCAGAGCAGGGAACAGAACTCTGACGAAACAACAACGAAAGTTAACGGCGTGGCCAACAATGAAGAATATGTGTAGGCAAATCATCATTAATATGTTGCCCTACTTGGTACATGTATAGCACGCAAATGTAAATGCTATCCTTTAATATAGAAAATAAAGAATCAATGGTGAACACAGATATTTCTATCCAGTGAATAGAATATTTATTGGCATCAAGTAGACAAATAGATGTGTGATTCCTTTTATTATACAAAGTCTTAAATCATATCATGATAATACAATGTATATATGATGCCACGTACATGTATTCCCTGTGCCATTTGTATCTTCACAAAGCAAATTTCTGCACCTTTTCCAAGATTTTTAGACTTTTCACATCACAGTCATGCTTCCTTAAATGGCAAAATCTATATTTTTGTATCCTCTATTGAAGTTGTTCACAATGAATTCTGTAATTTACAATTAGAAAATGTAGTGAAGAAAATACTAAGGTACATTTGTATGTTTTAAATTGTGAGATGTACAGCATTGTATAAAACATTACTAAGATAGGATTTGTTTTATAGTGTCACATATGACAAGTCCACAAATTATGAATGTGGGGATGGATGTGTATAGATAGAACAGATAGAAGGAAAATTGTTTTTATATTATGTATGTAAGCTGAATGTTGTTTTTTTGTTTCTGTTGTGTTCAGATGTAGTTGATTGTGATGATTATTGATTACCAGCTTTTGTATATTTGTATGGCAATATTGGAATAAACTTTCCAGTATGAACTTGATGATTGTGTTTTTGGTATTTTGAGTCATATTTCTGCAGAAGTGGGTGAGTGAATGAATTGATTAGTGGCTGTAAAGATGGGTGAATAAAATGGTGGATGGATGGATGAACCATGGGTATTGACATTTCCAGCATATGATTGAATGATTGGTTTCCATCAGAGAGCATGAAAAATCATACAATTGCAGCCCTTACATTTATGTGCCTAAGTTGGGTAATGGCACGATTTGCTGTGCTAAAAGTCTATACAACTTGACAATGAATTAAACGTGTACAGCCGTTAAGCTTCGTTACTTTTTAGCAAACTATTATGGCTAAAATCTCTAATAAAATTTTGAATAGGCATGACAGAACTGGGCAATGTAGAAAATGATTATCATTGACATTGCCTCTGGAAGGAATATTTGCCTAACTCGTTGCCCGTATGGTGGTGCAACAGCGCTCCCTTGCATTTATACTAAGTACTACAACTCAGGGTGGTCCTAACTTGGTCAGTGAAATACTAGTAGTATTTCACACTTGCGGCAAGTGATTTAGGTAG